>NW_001865070.1:58876-162127 GCF_000002865.3 Monosiga brevicollis MX1
TCACGGGGCACTCGCTGCCGAAACGACGGTGCTGGTATTAGGAGTGTCGGCGGGCGGCAACCATTTTGAACGAATTCACCATCCCATCCGCGAATCGCGGCCCGGACAAGCTCATCCCTCAAGGTATCGCGGTCTGCTCTTCGCCAAGCCGTCGAATCAGTCCCATCAAGTGCAGGCCATCATCAGCGCCTTTCACAGGCCAGCTCACGCAGCCCTTGCCTTGCTGCTTCGCAATATCTTCCACCTGCTCCATAGGCATTCTGGCAGCCGCCAAGGGGTTGGCCATTATCACCGTCTTTCGCATTGGCTTTGTCGTCACGGTGCGCGCGGGCAGTGGTCTTGTGGTGGCTCGCGATGGCAGCGGTAATTGGTCAGCGCCCACTTGCATTGGCATGGGCGGTATGGGTGGTGGTCTCGAGATTGGTGGCGAGGTACGCACAGCCCGATTGGTGCCTCTTGCGTCTCGCCCCCGTCGTTCTTCTCGCACTTCTCTCATTGATCGGGATCTCACCACCATCGCTTGTGCCTTCCCGCCGCCGCTCTCACCGGGCTCCGTTGAATCTCTATTTCTCGACTTTGGGCTAGATTACCAACTTTGTCATTGTTCTCAACTCTGATCGCGCCGTGCGAGCCTTTTCACAGCGCGGTCAGGTGACCCTGGGCGGCTCCCTGAGCGTGGCAGCCGGTCCCCTTGGTCGCGCTGCAGAGGCAGATGTGGCACTCAACAAACCTGCTGCCTTTTACACGTACTCGCGCACACGCGGCCTCTATGCAGGTTAGATGCCAGTGCCTCTGTCGCCCCTGTTAAAACTATTAGGCGCAGCACACGCATGTCAATGAAGGCCCGGGCTTGAAGTGTACCGCATCACCCCGTCCGTGGTCCATTCGCGGTAGGATTGACCATCGAGGGAGCCGTGATTATGGAACGGCGCGGCGCCAATCGCAAAGTCTATGGCACGGATGTTCGCTCCGCTGATTTGCTCAATGGACGCGTGGGCCGTCCTCGCGAGGCCATACCCTTGTATGCAACTTGCGTTCACACCACCTCGCTGCTCGCCCAGCTCCCCAAGCACGAGCACTCACAGTATGCTGCGTCACCTTTGCACGGTTCTCATTTCAATTCTCTCTTGTTCCCTGTGCATTTGAAGGTACTCTGCACTCGAGGCTGCGACGGGCGGTCGCCTGGGCTCGGTAGTGCATGGCGTTGACAACGCGTTACGCAACGGCACATCGGCCGCAGATACCATGTCCCGGCTTAAAAGTGTCGCGCACCGGCCAACAGCAAGCTCATCCAATTCCTCGAGTACCAAAGAAGCATCCACGGCGCGCCACAGCCGCAGCTTTAGCTTCCGGTCGAAAAACAAGGACTCTGATGGCTCCACGCATGCCCAGCGCAAGTCGTTCTTTTCTCGTGGCTCCCACCATACTTCCAAGTCCAAGCACCGTGCGTTGAATCACAGGCAATGTTCGACAGTCTATCCGCACGACCCCTGACAACTAACCTAGCGTCAACTGGTAGGTGATCAAGCCGATGTGAGCAGCAATAGTACAGGTGGCAACATGTTGTTTGAGCAGGATGTCAAACTCAGTGTTCGGCCCGTTCGCGGCGCCCCTGTGCGTGCTACTTCCGGTACGAACTTGACGTTGATTCTTGCTCTCTTCTTGCCCATCTTGTTACACTCTTGTCCTCACGCCGGCTGTTTGGTGCCCCGCTGCGCACAGCAAAATCAGCCTCAGCGCAAGCCAGCAAACCAGCGCGCCGGTCAACCAAAAGCAACAATAGCGCGGGCAGTGCCTCCGCTGCTGCTTCTTCAACCGCAAGCACAATGGCCGATCTTCCATTTACTCGACACTCGTACGCTTCGTTTTTCGTCTGCGCGTAACACTGTGCCGAGATGTGGAAACAAGGGGCGAAAGAGGAGAAGGCCAATCAAGGAAAAAAACAAACATTAATCCATACCCCGTTGGAATGTATGTGGTTGTGGTCGTTGTGTTTAGGAGCATGGCACGGGAGCCCGATATTTGGGACGACGATGTTGAAGTCACAGTACGTCACCCGAGTTGAAGCTACGATAGCTACGCATCGCCTCCCGCTGATGCGTGCTGTCTGGTTGTGGTTAGGCATTGTTCGACTACCAAGGAACTATGGATTGCGATCTCTCATTTCGCCAGGGTGACCGCATTAAAATTATCACTCGCACCGACTCACGACATGACTGGTGGGAGGGTGAACATGACGGTCGCATTGGCATTTTTCCTGCCAATTTCACAAGTGACATTGGGAAGCAGTAGACCTTGGCCCGCGCTTCCTTTGCGATTGTGTATTCATACTTATGCGTGTCACTAAAATCTGGATGTAAGAATATTATTGCTCGTCTCTGTCAGCGCTCAAATCGAATTGTTGACGCATCGCGACACTCGTTGAGACAACCGGTGCAGACAACGTACATGCACGCTGAGCTTCATCACGTGGCAGTTCAACTGCGACTTGATGTCAAAGGAAGGACTTTAAACCCCAAACACACAACGCGTAACAGACAGCTCTCTGAGCCACACGTGTCAACCCCAAAAAGGATCACCATAACAAATCAACAGGTCAAAGACTCTTAAAAAAAAAAATAACGTAAAGGGCTGCACGCTTTCTGAAAAGTGCCAGGTTCAAGATTAGCAAGAATTGGTGAGCTCGCTGTGCTATGCCAGGCTTTGATCGCCGCCAAAGTACTCGAGGTAGGCGGCCTGAACATCCACTTTTTGCCACGTGTTACATTTGCGTCGCGCTGCAACGCTTAGTTTGAGCCCAGCATTGATGACAGCCGACTTGTCGTGACAATTGGGACGTGCTTGGCTTTCCAGGTAAGCCAGGTGCTTGTCACAGCAGTTTTGAAGCTGCACAGCTCCTTTGGAGCCAAGTCGCCCCTGGTACAAGTCGTGCTGACAAAAATGTTCGACCAGCGCACCCAGGCTGGCAAAGTCCATGTTTAATATCGCAAAGCGGCCATCGGCTCGTTGGTGGATGCGCTCCTGTTGCAAAGCCTTCTTACTGTCGATGAATGATAGCGCTCGCATGGAAGCCTCCCCGCTGGCGCTGGGCCGAATCAAAAAGCAGCCACTGCCACCTGGTGCCTGTAGCCAGCGTCGCGCTCGTTCCGAGTCAGGGCAACGGGTCAGGCAAACAATCAGATTGAAAAATACATCGGTGTGCCATTCCATGCGCGCTGGATCACTGCTCAGTTCATGCTCTGATGTCGCCAAGAGTGCCATGGCGGACGGCGGCCCAGTCGCATCAGATGCGCTAGATACACCAACAAATCCGTAGACCTGAGACGGTGGATGATCGGGCACTTGGTACTCTCCTTCCGGAGCGCTATACATGCGCTGGGGAGCCGTGGTAGTTGTTGCCAGATAGTAAGACGGATCTTCACTGGCCGTCAGGGGAGAAATGGGAACGTCGTAAGAGGCTTTGAGGCTGCTTGATTTGGCCTGCTTAACCAGCTGTCGAGGCGCATCATACTCATTCTCCCCCTCTTGGTCTGCGCCGCGACGATACACCATGGCAGGGACATCATAAGCGTCCTCCGACGGCTCGTCTTGGCGTTGCGCGACTGCCGTCTTTCGTGTCTGTTGGCGTACTGCATCAGGCACATCATAATTGGCGTCGAGTGCCGACTGCACTTTGTCAAAGGGGAAAGAGGTTTGAGCTTGCCGGCGAACGGCTTCTGGAACATCATAGTCGGCGTCGAGCGCCGACTGCACTTTGTCAAAGGGAAAGGAAGTGTCCACGTATCCTGCATTTGACACCACGGAACCTGAGGCAAACGCCCCTCGGGTCTTCTTGGGCAAGGGCACAGGTGTGTCATAGGCGTGGTTATCCGCCGAGTAACCCGGAGGTGCGGTGCTGGCAGTGGAATTGCCCAGCGGCATGGGCGTTCCATAAGGGTGATAGGCGTTGCCTCTTGCCTTGAGCTGCGGGTCGCCATAGGAATGAATGCCATGCTCCGGTTTGAGCGGCGCATCGACCGTGCCATATTCGTGCACGGCCTCGCCATACTCGGGTGGCATGTCGCCTTGTTCAATGGGGTTGCCGTAGTCGTCGACAAGACCGTGTTGGTGACTGAGCCCGTTGTAGCTGTGAACCGTGGATATGGCCGGGTCGGTGGCGCCGTCCAAACGGTCATACGAGGCTTGGGCTCCCGTAGGATGCTGAAGGTGATTGTAATTGGGTTGTGCGGTAGCGCTGGCGGTGCTACGATCCTCCATCTCCGTGGAACCTACAACAAATCCGTGAGGAGGTGGCGTGAGCTGGCAGGAGAAACGAGTGACTCGTGGAACATTGCGCGGATGCATTGGTGCACGTGAGTCTGGAGTAACTCTATCACTAACCGAGAGTCTCATCGCCGTAGAGTGGGTTGGATGACATGGGAACGGCGTCCGGTGCTACACCAAACCGGTGAAAGGAGGTGGCGTGAGCTGGCAGGAGAAACGAGTGACTCGTCGAACTTTGCGCGGATGCATTGGTGCATGTGAGTCTGGAGCAGCTCTATCACTAACCGAGAGTTTCATCGCCGTAGAGTGGGTTGGATGACATGGGAACGGTGTCCGGTGCCACGAGCGGCTTGCGACCACGTGTGGATCGACGATATACAACCACAACCACGATCAGCACAAGGGCCATAACTGCGACAACTATGGGGACGATCATGGAGGCCTTGTTCTTTCGGTCTTGACTGGCGGCGGCACCTTTGGTCGTCATGGCCGGGTCTAGCGTTGTTGGTGGTGGAACGGCAACGTAGAGGCGCACAACGGTGACGGCCTGCACATTGGCGCCCATCAGTTCAGATACGTTGCTCGGGCAGACCAAGGGTAGCGTGATGTTACGACCCTCGGTGCCTCCAAAAGCAAGCATAAAGGCATGGCCAAACTCGCCAATGACGGTGAGTTGAGCTTGGACTTCAACTTCCTCGGGCATGGCCTCATCGCCACGGGTAAGCTGATCCCCGACGAGCCAGCCTTGATCAAGGCGGCCGAGCTGCGTGGCTGGAAGCGTGCCGTTATTGATGGCAAGCCATTGAAGAATGGATTGGCTGACCCATTGCGCAAAGACTTCTGAGGCTGTGTGCTCATCACCACGACGACGTTGCGCCCCATCCAGACTCGCATTGACGCGGGCCCCGATGGTCAGCGTGGACCAGGTGCAAGGTCCGGAGCGGAGAGCGTCTCCTGAGCAATTGCCGTGACAATTGGTTTGGCAGTCCCGAAGCCACGGCCGGTGGCTCTTGCCTTGGGCGCTGGGCGTAGCGCATTCAAGCCGGGGCGACCAGGGGGACCAGGTGGCAGGTGCACCGGAGACACAGGGACGAGAGTCTGACTCCTGCTCGGTGCCATCCAGGGAGCAAGAGCGGGACCAAGTCTGTTGGCCCGATCCACAGGTGGATTGGCTGCAGGGAGAAGCAATGTTCCAGGGATTCCAAGAAGCGCCGCCGCAAGCACGCTGGCTGGCGTCAACGGAGCCGGGCGTGCATTTTGAGAGGCCAGCAGCTACACACTCGCCCACGCAGGGGCGCGAGCGCTGCTGGCCGGCTGCCACGATGGGGCCACAGTCGGACTTGCAGCTGGACCAAGGTGACCAGGTCGCCCATGCGTAAGGGGTTACATAGCAGTCGCGCTCTTCGCTGTCAACCTGCCCTGCGGTGCAAGAGCCAGGGCAAGTTCCCGGAATGCAGGAGCGCTCTCGGGCCGCGGTACCTGAACCACAGGCGGCGTTGCAAGACCAGGAGGACCAAGACCCGTAGGCGCTTTTGGAGGGGGCGGTGCACGCGTCCTCGGACTGCGTGTTGCACTTGCTGGAGGAGCGAGATCGCCGACCGTCACAGTTACAACTCGACCAAGAAGACCAAGCAAAGGGATCGCAAGTTCTTGATTGTGAGGTTCCGCATCTACTAGAAGTGCGGGTGCTCCTCTGAGTAGCGCACGAACAATCGGACCAGCTGGACCAGGAGAAGGGGTCACACGAATCGGTCTGCGTCTTGCCACAGCGGCTCGAGCTGCGAGTGCGCGTGCTCGAGCTGCACGAGCAGGAAGACCAGCTGAGCCAAGTGTAGGCGGTGCAGCCGCGTGTTTCAGAGCCACAATTGTTGGGTTTGGTTCGCGTCTGCGTTCCGGCGCAAGTGCAGGAACTCCAGCTACCCCAGCTGCAGTACAGACAGGTGTTGACATAGCCGAGATTGTTACGCCAATTGCTGGGCCTGGTGCATACGTTTCGAGTGTTGCAGCAGGTCGTCCCTGAATTGGACGAGTCTGGATAATACCAAGTGTCTTTGGGCAGGGTATGGAGAGGGCGCCCAAGCGGGAGGTGCAACAAGTCAGCGGAACAGGCGAGGAGGGGCAGTCAAGCAAGGGGCGGCTGGGGGTCAGTTACTTACACAATTGCCCGCAGGCGCAATTTTTGTTGGAGGCGCCATCAACCCAAGACCAATGGCCGGGGGAGGCAGGGGTACAGGCGTAACTGTATCCCCAGCTTTTGCATTGTGCATTCGTATAAGCCAAGGTAACTTGTGGTAGCAGGGCCGTGCCAAGCACCAGGATGGTGGTTGCCAAGTGGAGGTGGGTGAACATGATGGTCACTGCCGAATGGCAAAGTCGAGAATCAGTTGGGTTGATGTCGGTTGTGCCTGAGACGCACAAGCGTTTGTGGAGTTGCACAAAAAAAAAAAAACTAATGCCAAGACGACATCCGGGAAGGGCTTTGGGCCACCACGATATTGATCGAGGCCGAACGGGACCGCGGGACTGGAAGAGCCACAAAACTAACGGTTGGCAAAGTGCGTGCGTGCGTGTGTGAGTGCACGTCAGGTACAAGGCGATCTCACGCGCACGTGAGACACAGCAGGGGGGGGGGAGGGGTGTGAGCTTATCCAAGGCGACCACGTCTGTTTGCCCACCTTGACTAGCACGGCAGTCGGGGATGAGGACTAGACCAAGGATCCTGTTATTTTCCTTGTTCAATCCGTGCCTCTGGTCGGAGCTTGGGCCGATGTCCAAGTCCTAAAAGCCCCCTTCCCTCTTGGCTGCCAAATCAACACGGAGAGACAAACAGGGGGAAAACACACATGAGCAATATGAGTCCATGTGCGCGTGTGAAGGAGACAGAGACAGGAGTAGCGGTACGCAGCACACACACGCGCGCGCACACACGCACTGGGTCAGCCAGACACAGAGCCATACGAACAGATGGACAGCAGCTTGAAGCAAAACGACACCCGCTGCCACCAAGAGAGAGTGACAGAGAGAGTGAGACAGAGAGAGAGAGACAGAGAGAGAGATAGTTGTACCAACCTGAACAAAAGAAAAAAATACAAGAGGCAGAGAGAGAGAGAGAGCATACTAAGCATAGGAAATCTATCGACGAGGACTCGAATGTACACAATCTGTGGGAATGGAGGTGTTCGTCACGCTCAACACAACACACACGGTGTTGTGTGCCATACTTCGTAGGGTACGTTTTAAGCCTCTGGCTCTGTTCTGTCTCTGTCTCTGTCTCTCTGTCTCTGTCTATGTGTCTCTCTGTCTCTGTCTCTGTCTCTGTCTCTCTGTGTCTCTCTGTTTCTGTGTCTCTCTGTCTCTCTGTCTCTCTGTGTCTCTCTGTCTCTGTCTCTCTCTGTCTCCCGCCCCGACCCAGCGTAGGACTTTTTCACACACCAAGGGTGTACAGTTGGTAGCAGAAAATTTGTGTCTCGGAACTTAAACGCGCCCTCGGTTTTGGCGCCCGCTTATTGTCAGACTTTTTTGGCTGCTTATGACGACGTGACAGAGGATGGCGTCGACGGCGGCGACGGCGGCCGTGGTGGCACGCAGTGGGTGGCGGGCCGGACGCGCAAGGCGTGCGCTGGCCGTGGCGGCGGGGCGTCGTCAGGAGCCACTTACGCATTTGATTGTTGGGGCGGGCTCGGCTGGCTGTGTCCTGGCGAACCGACTGACGGAGAACCAGAACCATCGCGTCGCGGTGCTGGAAGCCGGTCGCTCCGACCGTCACCAATGGGATTCGTGGAAAATACAAATGCCCGCTGCCCTGACCTACAATCTTGCCGATAACCGATACAATTGGTACTATTACACTACGCCACAGCCCGAGCTCAAGGGCCGGCGACTGCCCTGGCCTCGCGGCAAAGTCCTCGGCGGCTCGAGCAGCCTCAATGCCATGGTCTACATTCGTGGTCATCCGCTCGACTATGACGGGTCAGCTCCGACCTCCCGAGCCCCAGTGCCCCCTTGCCTGCTTGCTACGCCCATGTCCTTCCTCTGTTGGTCCATATGGGTCTTGAAAATATTGTCGCTTCAATCGTACCGTCCGCTCACTCTGTCCGGTTTTCCCGTTATCACAGGTGGGAGTCGCGCGGGGCGCGTGGCTGGAGCTATGCCGAGTGCCTGCCCTACTTTCGCAAAGCTCAGACCCATGAGCTCGGCCCTGATGCTTATCGTGGGGGTGATGGTCCCCTTCACGTGTCCCGGGGCAAAGAAGACTGCGAACTCTTTGAAGCCTTTATCCAGGCTGGTGTTGACGCTGGGTACGCCCGAACCGAAGACATGAACGGCTATCGTCAAGAAGGCTTTGGTCCCATGGACATGACCATTCATCAGGTACTCGGGCGCATCGTTCTTGACGCCATGTATTAGCTCTGCCCTTGGACGGGCAGGCCACCCTGTACTTGCAGCTTGCATTCGAAGTTCGATGATGCTTATGCACCCGCTCGCCCGGTCCTCTCCAGGGACAGCGGTGGTCTGCAGCCAACGCCTACTTGCGGCCCGCAATGCAGCGCTCCAATTTAAAAGTGATTCCCAACGCCCTGTCCCACCGCATCCTTTTTGATGGCAAGCGGGCCATTGGTACGTTCACCATCGTCCCTCAAGAGAAAACGCGCCCCAATCCCCAATTTCTTTTTTTTTTATCGACAAAATGAAAACATGGAGCTGCGCGCACAGCGGCCAAGGCTCATCGACCCATGGCGTGTGATCATCATTCCCTGTTGAGCAGGGGTGGAGGTGGAGCGAGATGGCGTGCTTGAGCGCGTTTACGCTGATAACATCATCCTGGCAGCTGGTGCCATCAACAGCCCTCAGGTCCGTACCTCAACCGGCCCTCTTTTGTTGCTCTCACCATGGTCGCCACCGCCGCCCTGGCTTGCCTCTGATGATGCGTGTCATAATTTTCCGGGCCCTTTTGAAACATTTAGCTTCTCATGCTCTCGGGCGTGGGTGAGCGCGCACATCTCGAAAAGATGGGCATTGAATGCCACCATCACCTGCCAGGTGTAGGCCAAAACCTCCAAGATCATCTTGATCTCTACATCCAATACAAGTGCGCATCATCGGTGGTCAAAGGGGACGCCTGGCCTTTGAGGCTGCATTGCATCTCATTGACGCCTTTCCTTTTTTTTTTTTGCCCGCTGTGCCGTGCCATCCCACGATAGATGCAAAGAGCCTATCACGCTCTTTGATTACACCTGGAAAAATCCGCTGCGCATGGTCTCCACGGGCCTTCAATGGTTTCTTACCAAGTCTGGCAAGGCTGCTTCTGCACATCTCGAGAGCGGGTCTGTTGGATGTCTTTCATTCCTGCTGGTGCTCGGTTGCTGAATAACCTGCTTCTTTGCGCCCGTGGTGCGGTCGCTGATGGGATCACATGGTACTTGCGTAGGGGTTTCATCCGGTCCCGAGCTGGCATTCAGTTTCCAGACATTCAGGTGAGCCTGCGAGCTGGCTCTGTAGCCATTTTTTCAATTTTTTCAATCCATCACGACCTTGCTGTTCCTTTTGATCACGCATACTCATCGGATATCCTTGTGATGCTTCGCTTTTTTTTTTTCGGGCCTCTTCTCTCTCCCCACGAATTAGTACCACTTTCTGCCGGGAGCCTTGACGGGGCAGCTCATTCCTGGACAGTGTCACGCATACCAGGCTCACTGCTCAACCATGCGCCCGCTAAGTCGAGGCTATATTCGCCTTGCCTCGGCAGACCCGCGCGCTGCTCCGGTGATTGAACCCAACTACTTTCAGCACCCACAAGACTTGGAGGATTATATTACCGGCGTCAAGCTGACCTTTGAAATCCTGGAAGAGGCTAGCATGGACCGCTTTCGGGGTGAACGCCTGGCCCCCGCCCCAGATGTCACCTCCGACCGCGCCATAGCCGAGTGGATCCGCGAATCCACCGAATCGGCTTACCATCCATGTGGAACCTGTCGCATGGGTGAGGATGAGAAGAGCGTCGTCGACCCCGGCACATGTAACGTGCACGGGCTGGAAAATCTTTCAGTCGTTGATGCCTCCTTGATGCCGGATGTCATTTCTGGCAACCTCAATGGTCCGACCATCATGATGGCTGAACGTGCCGCTGATCTTCTGCAAAACAAAGCTACCCTGCCAGCCTCGGATGCCCCCTATTTCGTTCACGAGCACTGGCAAACACAGCAGCGATAGAGCCGAGATGGCCTGTAAGCTGCAAAGGCCCTTTTGATTCGAACGAGAGTCCTTTTGATTTGATTGTTTTGCATCTGATTTGGAGTGAGATTTTAACATGTAAAATCGCCTCGCGAGCCCTCCTCCACAGGCAGCAAGAAGCTAGACTCGGGAGCTATGCTAGTGCGGCTGGCTATAAATTTAACATGGATCATGAGTTGAAGAATAATAAAACAAAAAAAAAAAAAAACCAAGCGTTTGCAATGTTCAAAGGCCGTCAAAATTTGCAAGAGACCAGATCCATGGCAGCCTTGCTCAGCAAGGGCCGGTGGCCAGCTCAGCACTGATGGACTTGGCCGGGACAACGCCAGTATGATAAGTCTAGGTACACCTTAGATGACGGTGGAACGATCCCGCTCCGGGAGCTGAAAGACGAGGTCGGACCCAACTGGGATGGTCACGGTTGGCAGAACGACGTGGCTGCTGGTGTAGGCCCGCTGGATGTCGCCTTGACCGGGGAAGAAGGCCGCGGCCTTTGCTTCAATGGCCGTTTGCACATGACCGAGGTATCGCTCGTAGTCAAGCTGCACCTCAGAACCAGGGCGGCAGTAGTCTTGCATCCAGGGGTGCGCGAGAAATTGGGCACAGCTCAGGCGGCTATGCATGTCCCTCCGCACCAGGCCCAAGAGGGCGCTGAGGCTGGCATTGCTCACTCGCTTGGTGAGGCCGGCGGGAAGGGGGCCCACGTATTCGCGCACGCGCTGCTCAATCAGCTCGGTGGTGGGCGCGGAGAAGGGCAGGGTTCCAGTCAGGAGGACGTAAAGCGTGATGCCCAGACTCCAACAATCTGCCTTGGCGGGATGGTAGCGGTTTCGGAGGACCTCCGGGGCGAGGTAGTCGGGACTGCCTGCAAGCTGGTCACAGACGGTGTCGCCATCAAAGGCTACGGCTTCTCCAAAGTCGATCAACTGGGGATAACAGGGGTGCCGATGAGCGTGGGGTCCGACCAGGGAGGCACCATCGAAGCCGCGGACATCGGCCAGGCTGGTTGCATCCACCAGCACCACGTTTTCGGGTTTAAGATCCAAATGGGCCACGCCGCGCTGGTGGCAAAAGTCGAGGCCTTTGGCAATGCCATGCATCAGGTGCTGTACCTCGGCCTCAACGAGTTGACAGTCCTGCTCCTCGAGGTACGAAAAAACGTCTCCGCGTGTGCTAAAGGGCATGACCAGATGTGGGACACGGTCTACGAGGACGGCGTTGATAATGGGGAGGACGTGGGGGTTTTCATCGGCTGCATCCAAGACGAGCAATATCTGAATCTCGGATAGGCTTTTCTTGCAACGACGCGTCTTGGCGATCTTGATGGCGACGGTCTCGCCAGTCTCCTGATCTTCAGCACGCAGAACGTTGGCGTAGGCCCCGGCACCCAAAGAGTCGAGAATGCGGTACTTGTTGGCCAAAGTCGCCCGAGACCACGATGGGAGACCCGCAGTCTGACCGCTCAACGAGCTGGAGAGGCTGGTGTTGAAAGGAAGTGCCTCCACCAGAAGATGGTTGGTTGAGCGCTGCCGAGGCTGGTTGGCCAGCATGGGCACAGACATGGATGTGGAGGGCGTACAGCCCATGTTTGGTGTGAGCGAGGTCCTTGTGGCTCGTGCTTCCAACTGCCGTAGGGCAGCTCCAACAATATCAATGCATCCGCTCACGAGATGTGAGTGGCCAGATTCAAGTGTGCAAAGCACATGGCGGTTGGAAGATCGAGCATTAAGAGGAAGGCAACTTGGTGAAGTCACAGCGGAGCCTTACACTGAGTTGGCCGCCTCTCTTTTCTCGGTGTCATTCATCGACCAGAACCGATGAGCCTCGTCCCGACAGCCACACAGCCACACAGACACACAGACACACAGACACACAGACACACAGACACACAGCCACAGGCCGAGATGTATACCCCAGCGTCGGCCGAGAAAGGCAGTGAGGCCCGTACCGTCAGGCTACCGAACAGGAAGGTCTCGAGCGATCAAATGTCCGCGAACTCTGTGTGTGTGTGTGTGTGTGTGTGTGTGTGTGTGTGTGTGTGTTGTCAAGCAACAAACAGCAAACACACCAACATGAACTTCAAAGAGAGGTGTGTGTGTGTCTGTGTCTATGTCTGTGTCTATGTCTATGTCTGTGTCTATGTCTGTCTGTCTGTCTGTCTGTCTTTCTGTGTGTGTCTGTCTGTGTCCGTGTCCGTGTCTGTGCAGGTTGGTGTCGTCTCGATAAGAATAAAAAATACGTCGACTGGATTTCGCATCACAGCGCGGGAGGATCAGAGAGGGAAAAAAAAGAAAGATAAAAGAGTCGAAAAGCGAATGAGACGCAGTATTTTAGGCGCTTGGCGCCGCGGCTGCCTGAGACTGGCGCGCCTTGAGAATATTGGTGAGGAAGAACTCGCCGGCCTTGTATGACGAGCGCACCAGCGGGCCTGGAACAGGCGGGAAGAGAAAGGCCAGCTGAGTGAGTATGCAATGAACCAAGACAGGCCATGACATTTCTGGTGGGTCGGAGCCATCACGTACCGCTGGCCGTGTAGAGGAAACCATGCGCATCGCCCCGAGCCTTCCAGTGATCAAACTTTTCGGGCGTGACGTAGTCCAAAACCTTGAGATGGCGCTTGGTGGGCTGCATGTATTGCCCAAAGGTCACGCAGTCAACACCGGCCAGGCGCAGGTCGGCCAAGGTCTGCTCAATCTCCTCATCGCGCTCGCCGAGACCCAGCATCAGAGAGGTCTTGGTGATGAGGCCTGGTTGGGCCTCCTTGGCCATCTCCAAAACGCGCAAAGACTGCCGATACTTGGCCCGGCGGTCACGCACGCTTCTATAAACACCATTTTGCCCCAAAGAACGAGCCGCAGAAGCCAATGAAGCGAAAAATATAGAGCGTGAGTATTGCCGCAAGTGAAAAGCAGGCGACCCGTCATCAAGGCGAACGGGCCACCATCGACCAGTGCAGGCAGAAGTTGAGTCTCTCTCGGTTCATGAAAAGATAACACCATGCCACGATCATCATGACGCTGGTGGGACTGGCGAGATGCAAATCAGACGGGGGGAGGGTGCGCGCAAGCAACACTGCGAAATCACCCTCCATACACTAAATACATAGGCACAGGGGCTGGAACACCTGGCCAGATGTCAACGCGGTCAATGTACTAACGGCGTGAGCGATTCCACAGTCTCCATGTTGTGGGCAAAGACATCAAGGCCCGAGACGGCCACACGAGCGATATCCTCGTAGACGCCGGAAAAGTCGGGCGTAAGGCACTCGACCAAAATTTCCGGCTTGCGCTTCTTCAATTCAATCACCGTGCTGGCAAAATGGTTTGAACCTCCGTCGGGTAGATCTGCAGCGACAGGAGCGACAGGAGGGCAAGACAAGACATGGCAATCAATGGAAAAGCCCACAGCAAGCACACACCAAACTTTGCGACAAAGCCCTCGCAATCGAAAACAAAAGAACAAGACCAAACCCAACCCAACCAGACCAGACCAGACCAGACCAGACCAGAGCAGCACAAATAAAACCCGTAGGCGGAGCGGATACACACCGTCACGATCGACCGAGGTGAGGACAACATAGTCCAGGCCCCAAGCAGCCACGGCTGCAGCCGTGTGCGCAGGTTCGTCAACATCAAGCGGTGCCGGGGCCTTGTTGGTCTTGATGGAACAGAAGCGACAGCCACGCGTGCACTCGTCACCCATCAGCTGTCATCCAAGGCGTTCGATCGACGAGGGCGCATGAGGCCACGGTGAAGGTGCAGGTGGTACACCCGGCAGCAAGAAGAGGAAGCCAGCCAGGTCACCGTACCATGATGGTTGCCGTGGCCGTGCCTTCAGCACCGCCCCAGCACTCGCCAATGTTGGGACAACGCGCCTCCTCGCAAACCTAGAGGAACGCCGGTGAGGACGGCACCGATCAACCCTAGGCCCCAAGCCCACGAGCAGAAAGATGAGCGCCACGCACGGTGTGAAGCTTGAGATCACGGAGATTGCCCTTGATCCGCGCAAAGTTCTTGCCGGCCGGTACATCTGTTTTGACCCATTCCGGCAGGCGCAGTCTGAACAAGCGACCCGACCAAACAGAATGAGGAGACGCCCAAGAAATGCCGGTATGATGAGAGGCTAAGGCTGAAAGGACGTACCGTTGCTTGCGCTTGAGGGCCTTGGGCGTCAGGGGCACGTTGCCAGAAACAAATTCGCCAAAGCCCGGGCCATCATTGAGCTTGCTCTTGGCTGCATCTGCACCGCCAAGCACGGTGAGGCTAGCGCGCAGCTAGCAAACAACGCAATCGACAGGGTTCTGATCATTGTGAGGTACCAACCAGAAATGAAACGTCGATGCGCCATCATGGGTGCCAAGGACACGACGAGGTGCGAAGCACCGCTGCGCATTGACAAACCGGCGACCAATGCCATTGCTGCTGGTCGTGTCGTGTCTCACGTCGACCACCCGACAGCAGACACGTGCACCTCCTCACTCAAAAAAAAAAAAAACTACGCCCAATGGCATCAGAGTGAGGATGATGGCGTGGTACAGCAATCAACTAGATCCATTGGCACCAGACCCTCCCAAGCGAGCGTTCGAGGGAAGCTCAACGTCCATGCACACTTACGCCAAGAGCACACGCAGAGAGAGAGACCGCGCACGGAGAGAGAGAGAGAGGTGACGTGCAAATGAGGAAATGGCGCCACCTTCCTTCTCTGGAGGGAGAGGGGCTGCAGCCAGCCGAGTTTATGCAGATCTATTGGGTGTTGATGATGTACTTTATAGTTAAAACGTTAATCTTGTATTGAAATAGCGTCGAGTAAATGTAGAACACGAAGGGAGAAGTTGCAGCCCATGGGACGTAAGAACAAAGAAATCAGAATAAGACTCGCCGGAGACTGGCAGACTAGCAGACTTGAGACCAGAATGTTTTTGCGAAAATTTAAATGAACGCAAAGGCAAAAATGATGCTCATAACAATAACGTTTTTGCAAAAGAAGCCGTTGAGCGCCAGCGCGTTTTTTTTTGCTTTTTTCGCACCTTTCGTGGATTTTTTTTTTTTTTTTTTTCGCTTGGGACCGTCAGGGGTCAACGTGTCGAGCCAGTCTGCTCTTTGGCTCGGGTGGTCGATCACGGAGCGGCGGCTGGCCACAAGACTGGCAGATTCGCATATTCACCCTTACTTGGTCATCAACCGGCGTTCTGCGTGCTGGATGCAGCTGAGCGTGGACCAGCGCCATGGCCAATGTCACAGCCGAAGAGCTGCAGCCCAAGAAGGCGACTTGGCTCGCCTATCTTGATGATGCCAACGAAGAGAATGTGATTCACAAGCAAATCTACAAGATGATCAACGCGCAGCAGACGCGGTTGATCCTTGATCTCAACGCCATGCGTCAAAAGAACCCTGAACTGGCTGCCCTGTGTCTGAGCGACCCGCTTCTGGACATTCGGGCTGGTCAGATGGCTTTGCGCGAACTGGTTGAGGTGGCTGATGCCGCTTACGCCAAGCGACAAGACGGGGCCTTCAACTTGGGATTTGAGGGTGCATTTGGCAGTCACCATGTAACCCCCCGTGGCCTCTCTGCCAACCTCTTGGGTACCATGGTCTGCGTCGAAGGCATTGTGTCCAAATGCTCGCTCATCCATCCCAAGGTTGTCAAATCGGTGCACTATTGCCCCAAAACCAAGGCCTCCCTCGAACGAACCTACCGCGATGCTACTTCCATTGATGGCCTACCAACCTTTGGCCTCTACCCTCGTGAGGACGAAGACGGCAACGTGCTCGTGACAGAATTTGGCCTCAGCGTATACAAAAATCACCAGCGCCTCACCATCCAAGAAATGCCGGAACGCGCGCCCACTGGCCAGCTTCCCCGTTCAGTCGAAATTATTCTCGACAACGACCTCACTGATGCCTGCAAGGTATGGTTGGCCCCTGCTTGCCACACCAATGCGTAGCTCTGCTTGACTCGGCCCAGCTGGGTCTGCATCGAATCCTAGCCATGAATAGTCGACGCCACCTTTGTCTGCCCGACTCAACCCCCGCCCCGCTCTCTGGCCCCTGCATTCCTAAATAGCCCGGTGACCGCGTACAAATCATGGGCCTGTATCGTGCCATGCCCAACAAGGCGGGCGGCAGTACCACCGGCGTCTTTCGGTACGTGCTCGCATGCCCTTTGATGGCGATACGTTGCCGCAGTTCACCTCAGTCCACCCTGACGCTCAAGTTGTTCAGCCGCACATGCCATGTCTAACCCGCCCTCAACCTGCACAATTGCCCACAGCACGGTTATGTTGGCCAACAACGTGGTCATTCTAGGCAAAAAGGATCAAGAGCTAGACCTGACCGACGACGAAAAGGTCCAGATTCAGGACATTGCCACCTATGAAGACCAAGAGTCGGGAGATCGCGTCTTTGAACTCCTCTCGCGCTCCTTGGCTCCCTCCATTTATGGCCACCGCGAAATCAAGCAGGGCATCCTCTGCCTCTTGCTTGGTGGCGTTGAACGCAACCTACGACGTGGAGGTCATATCCGCGGGTACGCTTTGAACTTACCCAATACCTTGTCAGTCTTTTCGAGAAAAATAAACATTTTACCAACTTCCTCAATCGTTGTCTCGTCATTTGTTGTGCTTGCTGTCCTTTTTGCATCGGCTACAGTGATGTAAACGTTCTTCTTGTGGGTGATCCTTCATGTGGCAAATCGCAAATGTTGCGTTTCGTCCACAACCTGGCACCCCATTGCATCACCACCACGGGCCGTGGCTCCTCGGGTGTCGGTTTGACAGCCGCTGTCACCACGGACCAGGACACGGGCGAGCGCCGCCTGGAAGCGGGCGCCATGGTTCTCGCTGACCGCGGCATTGTGTGCATTGACGAGTTTGACAAAATGTCCGATGCTGATCGTGTCTCGATCCACGAAGTCATGGAACAGCAAACCGTGACCATTGCCAAGGTTCGCGCCCAATGCCCTTGACCACTTTCCCTTCTCCCCAAACAAACGCTCATGTTTTTACATTGACACGCACGCACGCACATACTTGCACAATGCCTCTCCGTGGCTGGTCGCGACACTCCTTGGTCATGCTGCTTGAAGAACGATGAGCCCTCACTTTTTGTCTAACGTTTGCGCACCCCAGGCTGGCATCCATACCTCTTTAAACGCCCGCTGTTCGGTCTTGGCAGCCGCCAACCCCGTATATGGACAGTATAACCCCTTTCAGTCACCTACTGATAACATTGGTCTTCCCGACTCGCTTCTCTCCCGTTTTGATCTCCTCTTCATCGTTCTGGACAAGATGCAGCCCGAACTGGACGATCGTTTGGCCTCACACGTGCTCAGCTCGCACCTCTACCGCAAGCCTGGAGAGGAAGCAGGCGAGGCCCTCGTCATGGAAACAGCCGCCGACGTTGTCATTGCCGAAGTGCCCGAGGAGAAGACTGAGGAGACACCTTCGCAATGGAGCGAGCGGCAGATCGATGGTTATAAAATCCTGAGCACTCAATTCGTCCGCAAGTACATCAAGTTTGCTTCGCAACTGTGAGTTTTTCTTCCTATTGGACGCCGCCAAGGCGTACGATGGTTCGCGCCTTTTCTTCTCACCGATCCTCGGCCTTGCTCCATCATGACAGGCAACCTGTGCTGAGCCCCGAGGCCGCCAATGCAATTGCGGAAGCTTATGCTGACCTGCGCAGCAAGGAACTTGAATCCAAGACCTTACCCGTCACTGCCCGTACTCTCGAAACGATGATTCGCCTTTCCACCGCCCACGCAAAGGTCAGTCCTTGGCACCTTCCCCTCCTTGTGCTTTCAGAACTTGGCCACTGAGGTGCAGAGCAGCCATGTGCATGAGGCTGTATCTGCTTGGCGCTGTGCTTCCTTGCCTTTGGGCCCGACATTTGATGACAAACCGTGGCGTCTCTCTCGTTGTGCCCTTTTCAAATCAGGCGCGTTTGTCAAAGAACGTTGAACTAGTGGACACTGACAAAGCCTGTAGCTTGATCAACTTTGCCTACTTTAACGAAGCTACTCCGCGAGCTCGCCCTACGGGATCGCATGCCAATCCTGGCCCCACCGGCGATGGCGACAGTGACGACGACGATGATATGAATGGATCAAACGGAGCCCCACCGGCCGGTTCGGCAGGCACCCCAAGCTCACGTCGTACACCTCAGCGACGCAGCACCTCCAAGCGCCCGGCAAACGACGATGACGCCGGCGAGGACGATACCGCGGGCGATGCCCCCGACGCCTCTGCTAGTCGTACGGCTTTTGCACGTCGCCGACGCCCGGGTACTGCAGACGAAGGCCCCGTCAAGGTGACAGATCCCTTTGACTTTGATGATGCGGCCAGCTCGCCCGCCAAGCTTAGCAAGCGCAGCAAGCTGGAAACGCCGACACGTGCCGGCGCGACTGCATCGGGCACAGCTGATGCGGCAACCGAGGCCGACCAGGACAATGTTGCAGATACAGATATGGCTGAGGCTAGCCCTGGATGTACGTCACGACATGTAGTGGGGGTTTATTCAACAAGCGTATCATTATTTCCAGACGCCAAGGCCTCCACCACTCACCTACTGGGTGTGCTTCCTTGCTTGCTTGCCTTTTTTCTCCCTCTTCCTCTCTCCCTCTTTTGTTCAAGTGTCTGCAAGCGAGCTCAAGCGGCTACGTGATGGCATTCGCGCCGTGTTTACACGTTTGCGTGTGGGCAACATGTCCGTGGATACGTTGCTGCAAGAGGTGGGTCTTGTCACGTGTTGCACGAGGACTGGCATCTTCCATTGCCACTTTTCGATTTTATCACCTTTCATCTAATCGGTATCTGTTCTGTGCAGATTCGCAAGATGTTGCCAGAGGTGGACATGGCAGCCCTGACAGAGGGTATTGTCAGTATGGAGACTGATTCGATTGTCATGCGAAGCGACAACCACATCTTTTGGATTTAGATGGTACCATCATCAAACTTGGTCATGATTTGAGTTGTGCACTTGATTTTGGGATTGAGGTTTGGGTGAATGTGCGTAAAGCGATGCAGATGATTGCAGTATGTGCAGGAATGGCATGACTTGTCACTTGGAAGTCGAATTGAATGAGTTTTGCTGGTCTTTAGCATCAGAGAGAGTTTGGCGCAGCAGGTCAAAGCCGTATCGGAGCTCAGCCCCGGGCCAATCAGGACGCACAGTGTGACAAAGAGTGCGACAAAGCGCGCAGGAAAAAAAAAATAAGAAGAAAGAATCAAGAGGAAGAAGGGGTAGATCTTAGAGCCAATGCATCGGGGAGAGAACGGAGGGGAAAGAAGCCGACGCTTGAATACCAGAATGGCAAGCAAGCAAGAGCTTTGATGATTCAGGCCTGCATCTGACTCTGGCGGAGATCATCTGATGATGTCGCGAAGCAGCGCGAGGCCACTTTAGCGACACGGCAGGCATGAGAAAGCCTGAGAACGCCTTGGCGGACAGATGGCTTAATAGGCGCCACGGACATCCGAATGCTCGTCGGGCAACGTCACGACAATGCCGTCGTTTTCCTTGGTCAAGATACACTGGCAACCGAGGCGCGACCTGTCCATGGTCCGCGCCCATATCGATGATGGCGGGGGAGGAGAAAATGGAAGGCAAGGATGCAAAACCGACGACAAAAGACAAAATGAGTTGGTAGACCGGGCATCAGAAGACACAATCAAGGACAAGACAACACGAAACGAGATCAACGAGGCATCGCACGTGTCTGTCAGGCCGATGGCCAGATCCAGCATGTCAAGCTCCTCCTCCTCAGGCTCGGGGAAGCTGTCAAAGTCCTTTTGCTGCAGGATGACGTGGCAGGTTGAGCAGGCCAGCGTGCCGCCGCAAGCGCCTGGCCAGAGAGAGGAGCACCCGGGACAGAGCGCAACGGATGCGTTGATGAGATTGTGAAAGGTGCGCGGGCTTGAGCGAGGCGCTGCATCAAAAAGCTGTGGAGGGGGGCGGGGCGCTCACCCTCTAGATCCATGTCATGGTCGATGGCAACGTCGAGAATATTTTGACCTACTCGGGCAGACACGACTTCCTCGCCGCCCTCGAGATCCCTAAACACCACCGAAATGCGCTCAGGTACGCCGCTATAACGGCCAAAGGCGGAAAGGAAGAAAAGACGGGGATGAGCACGAAAACGGAGACGGAAATGGACCATGGACAATGATGATACTACCAAAAAAAAAGCAGGAAGGCATGGGGCAGAAGGGAAGCACGCAAGGGATTGACGCGGCCGGGCGAGAGCCTACCGCAGGGGTGTCATGCGGTGCAATTGCCGCGTGGCGGTCGTCAACAAAGCACGAGCGCCAATCTGCGCCGCGCCAGCTCGCAGCACTCGCATCACGGTCGCCATGTTCCACAAGTTTGCCGTGCGCACTCTCTAGCTCACTGCAGCTAAGAACAGCAGTCGGTAATCCTTCACCAGTCCTCTGCCTAGCAAAGAACCAAGGCGTGTGCGCACGGTGCATGATGCGTGTCAGCACCTCTGCCCCACTCCTGTCTTAAGGATCATAGCCATGCATACATACCAAGAGCCCCCACCTCTTGCACACCTCCACTCGCAGCAGCAGCGGGACCAGTCGAACGTCCAGCCAGTAGACAGCAGCAGAAGCACCAGAAGCACCAGCAGCACCAGCACCAGTACCAGCACCAGCACGAGAAGAAGAAGAAGAAGAAGAAAGTTCAAAAAATCAAAAATAAAAAAAAAACGAACAACTGCAGCTGCGGTTACTGCTTCGACACGTGTGTGTGTGTGTGTGTGTGTGTGTGTGTGTGTGTGTGTGTGTGTGTGTGTGTGTGTGTGTGTGTGTGTGTGTGTGTGTGTGTGTGTGTGTGTGTGTGTGTGTGTGTGTGCATATGACGTGATTGCTTCTGTCGGCTCTTTAACGAGTTGCGCAGTCGCATGTTGCAGGGAGATTTCCTTTTGGGCTGTTTTGTCTGACAAGATGTGTCTCTACCGGTGGAGGGGGTGTTGGGACTGCTCTCTGACGCACGACTTGAGGCGGTAATGTATTTGACAAACGGTCTACAACAAGTTGGACATTCTCTCATCGGCCGACACAAGTCCTCCACCTCCTCTGCACACGTCTGTTGCTTGACGCCCTCGCTCAGTTCCGCGAGCTCGTCGCCGCCATTATCCGCCAACTGGTTCACCAACTCGGGGCAACTCCGACGAGCTACCAAGTGCTCAGATTGTGTGCGCAGACCCGCGTGCGACTGGGCTGTAACAGAGTGTACTGGAAAGGGGAACCGTGGGATTTGCTTGCTCCATCTCCATCTCTTCTTCGTTTATCCAGACACAGAAGATGGCTGCGACCGTCAAGATGTTGACCGCTGCCGCCAAAGCCCCGTTGACGCTGGCGTGGCGTGCTCGCGGCTTGCCCGTGACCCGCCGTGCCCTGAGCGTCACGGCAAGCCGCTTTTCTGCAGAGCCAGGTACGTGCCCTCGCACCCGCCATAGCACCCTGCACCGCCCACGTCCCTGATTCACTTGGCGCTGTGTGGTTCGGTTGTGTGCCATCAGCTGTGGCCCCGGCAGAGGACGATGAGAATGAGTCGCAGCTCAAGGCCGCCAACGCCAAGCAAGGCGCCAAGCCCATCTACCTTGATTTCCAGGCCACCACCCCGTTGGACCCTCGCGTCCTTGATAGCATGATGCCCTACATGTTGCACGAGTATGGTAACCCCCATTCTCGCACGCACCAATATGGCTGGGACGCTGAAGCTGCCGTCGACAACGCTCGCGATGTACGAAGCACCTCGGTGGCCACCTGCGGCACCCGCTCGGTTCCTTTTACACCCGCGCCTCGCACATCATCTAATACACTGCTGGTTGTGCCTTTGGCCTTGAACTTGATCCTACCACAGGAGATTGCTTCGCTCATTGGTGCCAATGCCAAGGAGATCATCTTTACCAGGTGCGGGCCAAGCGCTTCGCGCGCTCGCGTGTCTCCCCTTTTCCCTCCCAGCGCATTTCACATCGAGGGCTTTCGCCAGCACCTGATCCAACGCACCCCCAATGCTCTTGTCACAGTGGTGCAACCGAGTCAAACAACCTCGCCATCAAGGGTGTGGCCAACTTTTATAAGAATAAGAAGAACCACATTATTACCGTTCAAACGGTCAGGCTCGCTTCTCGTCGCGTGCCATGTTCTGCCCGTCCCCAAGCCCTCCGCCACTCCAACAAACTCACATGCGCTGCCCAACGCGTACGTGCGCATGCACTCTGTTTTGTGCCCCTTTTCTTCCCCCCCTCCTCAGGAGCACAAGTGTGTGCTGGACTCGTGCCGTATTTTGCAACAACAAGGCTTTGAGGTCACTTACCTCCCCGTGCAAAAGAATGGCCTCATCGACCTCGATGTAAGCATGTTAACGCCACGCATGGCTTTGCATACGCCAAACTCATACGTACCGGCACGGATCCTACAGGAGCTCAAGGCTGCCATTCGCCCTGAAACCAGCCTGGTTTCTGTCATGATGGTAAGCCACATATCTACTCGCATGTTCATTCGCGCTCTTGATGCGCATGCCATCACCTTAACCCCTGCTCTTCTCTTGCCGCCCAATGTAGGTCAATAATGAAATCGGTTGCGTGCAACCCATCAAGGCCATTGGCGAACTTTGCCGCCAGAACAAGGTGTGCACATGAATTCATGGCCCGAACTTATTCAGCCTCCGCCTTTTCTTCCCAACAGGATGTCGCCATGTCCTCATCTCCTGCCCCACGGACCTGCATCAATCCTTTGCAATGGCGCTTAGGTGTTCTTTCACACTGACGCCGCTCAAGCCATTGGCAAGATTCCCATCGACGTCAACGAACTCAACATCGACCTCATGTCCATCTCTGGTCACAAGATTTATGGGCCCAAGGGTGCGTGCCTCCTCCTCCTCCTCACAGCACTCGTCACGCAGCGAAACGGCTCATCAGCAGCCAAGCTTTTTGCAATCCGTTTCTCGGGCTCACGCACCGCGCACACCACTTGGGCTTTGTTCAGGTGTCGGTGCTCTCTTTGTGCGCCGTCGTCCTCGCGTGCGTCTCGAAGCCCTGATCAATGGTGGTGGTCAAGAACGGTACGTCGCCAAAAGGTCTTGGTCTTCCTAGCCGTTGTTGTCCTTTGAAAGAATTCAATGTCTGGTTGTGAGCCACGCTTTTTTTCCCCATGTCTTATGCGTCGTGCCGTGTCGTGTTCCTGGCTATATCCACAGTGGTTTGCGCAGTGGCACCCTTGCGGCACCTCTCGCCGTTGGTTTGGGTGCTGCCTGCCGTGTCGCCCGGGAAGAGATGGACTTTGATCACGAGCACATTCAGCGTCTTTCCAAGCGACTCATTGATGGTATTCAAGGCGAGGTACGCACCCTACGCATCAACAAGTTGGAAGATCTTCAACGCATTTGCTGTGCGAGCACCAGCCGCTTGGCTCTTATGCATCTGTTGATTGCTTGACCGCCCCTGATCTAGCTGGATGAGGTCATCTTCAATGGTGATAAGGAACAAGGCTATCCTGGCTGCGTTAACCTCAGCTTTGCCTATGTCGAGGGCGAATCACTCCTGATGGCTCTCAAGGACTTGGCTCTCTCCTCGGGCAGGTTCGTTTGCGTTCAACTTTCTTTTTTTTTTTTTCTTTTTTTTTTTCTTTTTTTTTTTTTTTTTTTTGTTTCCCTTCAACCACCACATCTCTGGTGTTGAGGACGCCAACAGCCTTTCACTTGAGCCTCTTTTTTATTCCTCGTGTTCATTTGACCAACCGCTCTCCCGTGCCCTCTAGTGCTTGCACCTCGGCGTCATTGGAGCCTTCTTACGTTTTGCGTGCGCTGGGCGCTTCGGACGATCTGGCTCACTCGTCCATCCGCTTTGGCATTGGTCGCTTCACCACGGAGGCCGAGGTCGACTACACAGTGGCCAAGGTGAACCAGCACGTGAACCGCCTGCGCGAGATGAGCCCGCTCTGGGAGATGAAGCTCGAGGGCATCGACTACAACACCATCCAATGGTAATTTTGGACCGCAAACAGATGATGAATGATAACACGCAATTTGCTCCGACCGCCAAGGCTCACAAATCGAGCTACAGCCCCTTGTCGTCGTGCTGGTACCACGATTGAAGCCTCGTCTGCTTGCGCATTTGCTGCTCTTTTGCTTCCTCTACCACGACACCCATGCTTTGCTCATAATTGTACCTGAGCGTTCACCTCCAATTGATGTGCTGGACACAACAAACGCTATGCTCAAAAACTCAATTACTATTGCCGTGGCTTTCAACCATCCACGGCGGAAAAGCTCAAGCTAAACTGTGTCGATGCGCACATTGAAGTCATGGGTGCCAGCAGAGCGCCGAGTCGCAGTATTTGGTGGTTGTTGTCTTTGCCCTGCAACATCGACCTCTGCTGCACCACCCCCACTTTGCGCCAGCGAAGAATGTGTCTGTGCAGTGGTTTCCTGCGGTTGCATTTCAATGGTCTCGTGTTCCGCTGCAGCAACCTGTCCGCCCGTAAGGGGACGATATCCTGATTCAGATGCATCATGATCCTGTTGGGTGAGATTCGTTCCATTGGGTCGCGAGTCTCCCTCGATCTGGGCTCGCTGGCGATCACGTTCACCGTCCGTACGGCGCTGTCGGTTACCCAGGTGCCAGTAGTGGCCCTTTGCTGCCTGTGATCGTGCCCAATGCTGGTCCTCGTGCATGTTATACCGCTGCTTTCGCCGATTGAACATGGCTTTCTGGTTTTTGGCGGGACGGTTGGCTTGCCACGCAGCAGCCACATGCTTGGCCTGAACGCGATTACGCAGCTGCTTCCAGCGCTGTGCGGCGCGCCCAGAGTTGGAGCCTGTTTTATTTGATGACAGGGTGGCAGTTCGAGACTGCTGGCCACGATATCCCATGGCTGGCTGATCATGAGTAGCGGCTTGTTGAGCCTGCTGCCATTGTGAGAACGCGCCATCTTGAATGGAGCCTCGGGAAATTTCACTCGCCAGCTCATTGGTCAGCATGCGAGCCCGGCGCTGTGATGCATGTTGCTCATCCGTACGCCGTCCCCAGCCGCGTCGCTGCGGGCGCGTACCACCGCCTCGAACCGCCCGACTCTTCCAGGCCCCAGCCATAGCGCCCACGTTGGTGGCATGGTTGAGGCGACTTTGAACGCCACCGGCGGCCGCACTGACAGCATTTTCAACATGGGCACGCAGAGCATGCACACGCTCCTCGTCTGTCAACTCATCGTCCTCGGCAATGTCCTTTTGCGCAGCTCGGATATTGGTCACCAGACGTCGAGTGGTGGCTTCAATGTCGTCCTCCAGCACCTCGAATGCATGGCGCACTCGGAAAATGTTCTCTTGATAGAAGAAGCTGGTTGTAAGCGGAGCGTGCAAGTGAACGTGGGTTTGTCAGTGCGCCTTGACTAAGCGCGGAGTTTGCCAGCGCGCAGTCAGGGTCACGTACTGGTCCAAAACTATGTCGAGCCGGTGAAGATACCATGAAGCGGCATTGTGGGTATTCAGCCCTGCACCAACGTGAAACAGTCGATGGGTGGCGTCAGCAAGAATTCCATAGGGCCCTGAGCACAGGTGAAAGTCATCGGGATGGCGGTTTTAACGTACCAACAAGATGATGCATGAACTCAATAATGTGCTCGGCGCTTGAATCGACGAGCTCGCGAACGAGCTCCTTGCCATCTGCCTCAGATTCGTCCTCGTTTTTGCGTCGCACGTGCAACCATTGCAACAGCTAAAACTCGCAAGAAACCGAAACAAAAGATGGTGGGTGTGGGCGGCAAGGCTACGCAGAGGAGGCAGAGGAGACTTTGGATTCGAAACCGGCGCAGGGCCCTTACTGGATTGAGCGTTGTGCCTTGCACGAGGATGGTGAAGACAACGATAGCAATGGTGGCGCTGACAAAGAGATCTCGGAATCGAAAAGGTGCAAATGCCTGCCCCGCATCATCGTCCACGCACAGCTGCTCGTCGTCCAGCAGAATGGTAGCCAGGGCAAAGGCAATCGCCCCACGCAAGCCACCATAGGAGAGGATGAAGCGATCGGCCATTGAAAACTGCAAATCGCGCTCACGAAAGGGATTGACCAGCGCAACCAGGCCATACACCGAGAGGAAGCGGATGATCAAGCAAGCCAAGAGCGCAATCACGACAAAACCCGTGTTCCAGCCCGTCTCGATGCTGAGGATGACTTCGATGCCCAAAACAATGAAAACAATTGTTTCGGCCGTGTCAGAGGCTGTGTGCAATAGCGTGTGTACTCCCGTCGCAGTGTCTCGACTCATGTTGCCGGGCATATACAGCTATAATCCCAAGAAGAAGCCAAGTTTGGTTGAGAACCCGAGTTCCAAATGAGTTGACTGATGCGCGAGCAAACTGTGCTTGGTGGTGCCAACGGGCTCCTTTCATACATGTCCTCACCTGCATGGTCATGCCCGTGACAAGGATGGCAATGATGCCACTAATTTCAAACGACTCGGCCGTCAGATAGCTGAGGTAGCCCATGGCCAGGACAAGCTGAAACCAGCGAGTCAGGGTCGGTGTGAGGAGGTGGGTGGTTCGGTGTGTGTACCAAAAGGGAGCCATTCAGCGGTCGCCTTTGTCACTCACCAAGGGCATGAGGGCGCCCAGGTTGCGTGTGAACATGCCGAAAAAGGCCGCAATGAGGCCAAATGCGTAGCCGACGATGATGCCACCAAAGAAAGTGAGGACGAATTGTGACAAGCCGATCAAGAATGTCTCGCCCGTCTCGTCGCTGACGCGGGGATCACTGCGACGATAGGCCAGGGCCGCAAAGATGCTAGGTTGGCGAGCATGCAAAGAAGCGGGCATCCGACCCACCGCTGCCGTAAGTCTCCCAGATGCATGCAAGCACAAAGAATCAGACAACGGGGTGTTTGCTGTTGGCAAAGGCTGTTCACGCACCGGAAAAGCGTAATAGCGATGCCATCGTTGAGGGTACTCTCACCAAACACGGTGATAAAGAGATTGTCGTTGACGTGCACCTCTTCAAAGACTGAAAGGGCAGCGACGGGATCGACGGCAGCAATCAAGGAGCCAAACACAAGGCCGTCGATAGCGCGGAACCCGGCCAAGCCAACCCAGTCAGCCACGGCATACATGATGTATCCAATGGCCAACGTGTTGATGAGTGTGCCAATCAGGGCCAGGATGAGGATGACGCGCATGTTCTTGAGAAACATGCTCACGTCGGTAAAGTAGCCATCACTCAAGATGATCCAAGGCAACAGGTAATGAAAGAAAATCTCTTCATCAAACTGAACCTCGGCTGAGAGTTGTCAGGACAGGTCACGGCATGAGATGAGCAGGCAACTTTATGAGGGAGGGGTTGAAAATGTTGGGGCCACGAGTTGTGACTATTGGACGCGGGGCGAGCTCACCAGATTCCGTGCCCGTGGAGCTTAAAAACGTGCCGACCAGCACGCCGATAATGATGGTGAGGGCCGAATCGGGGACGATGCGTTGCAGATTGAAGGTGTGAAAGACCAATCGGGCAATGGCAATGACCACCAGAAGCACGGTCACCAAGTATTCGAAGCGAATCGAGTTGAATTCACTCGAGACGGGTTCAAACTCTGACTCATCTGTGAACGAGTGATGGAGCAAACAGAGAGGACTGCTGAGCCGAGAAGGTTGCTGGACTTGGCAGACAGGAATCAAAAGGGCAAGGAGCGGGTTGGTTTGGGCGCAGATTGACGTACGTTGATACTCGTCTAAAAAGCTTGCCGAGCCAGCGCGCGCCACACCGGCGGGGCAGGTTGTGAGGCTCATGGTTTAGCGGTATACAGAATGCTGCGGCATGGACGGCGGCGCTTGTGTCCGGGTCTCGCGCAAGGGTGGACAAGAGGCAGGAGGGAACACTCTTTAGCACTTGCTCGACCATTGGCAAACTGGCCCGTCGTCTCCTCTTGTAACCCACACCTCTCCTGAAGCACGACGAGGTCTTGGATCGACCCGCGCAGGGGCAACCCAAACTGATACCGCGAGGTACCCTATGACAGATGAGTGATAATAGACATCTTAGACTCAAGTTCGAAAAAATGTGTCCTGCTCTCCAAGTCAAGAACAACGACCTGGAGGAAGCATGACCTCTCGCCCGTCCTCAAGTCCTGCTCCACACTACCAGCTGTCACCCCTCCCACCCTCGTTCATGCACCGGCAACAACCAGACCACTGACACACGAGAGACCTCCCGCCGTCTTCAGCCCGAAACAACATCGGCAACACACTCACACACACACACACACACACACCTGCTTGTATTCTTGTCCGCAGTTTGTTAATTCACTCACACACACACACTCACACACACACATGCATCAAGAGACGCCTGGCACTACTTGGAGACAACAGCTGTTCTTGATTTCTGTCGACAAAGGGGAGTCTCGGTGTCGTAACTCTTGTTCTGAGCAGCTCTCACTGTCTTCTTCTGCTTAATTTCCCGTCGGCGGCGCTCACTCTCGTGGCACTCTGGGGGTGCGTTGAGGCATTCTTCTTCAGACACGCACGCTGCGAGGGTTGGATTGCGACCTCGGGCTCTTTGTTTGACTGGTGCGGGAGAGGTGAACGGTGCCTTTCATTCTTGGGAGCGAGCGATGCATTTCCTGGTCTAGGGTAGGTCACTATGAAACTGCCTTCGCGCGGTGTAATTGTCCATCGTGTCGTCGGAGCTCGTGTGAACCCTGCTCGCGGCACTCTTTCCTTCTGAAACTGGCCTGTTCACTGGCTGGCTTTTGCTCAGATCCACACCCGCATGACTGTTCATCTTCCGAGCCATCATGGGTAAAGGCAACCAGCAAGCTGCCTCTCTGGCTCACTTCAAGGTTTGCCGTGGCACGCATGCGCCGCTGCTGCCCCAGCCACATCAACGGGCGCCGCTGTCACACGTACTTGCAGGCTCACCATTGCCCACTCGTCTTCGTGGTCTCAGGCCTCGAGTAGTGCCCGAGCTGCCGAACGCCAAGGCGGTCAACTGCGCACCTTTAGCGCGTTTTCAAACACAGCAGGAACGCCTGGCGCCACGGCCGGCCGTGGCTACCTGGTCCCAGGCGAAGACGACAAGCTTATGCCCGACCTCAAGCAAGCCCTCTCCAAGCTCAAGAAGCGCGATGCCGTTACGCGCGTCAAGGTGGATGCCTCTCACCGCCTTCGTCCTGCATTCGTCCACGGTGCCCCGGCCCATGCCCAGCGTGCCCTGACTCTTTTGCTCGCCTTCACCCAGACTCTTGAAGAAGTCCTTGCCATTCTCAACGGCACAGAGGATGACCAAATTCTGGCCACCCTCGAGCACTGGCCGCGCCTCTACAACCGCCTTTCTCAAGTGAGCCACACCCTTGATAAGCAGGCTCGGAGGCAGTCCTTGCTTTGCATCACATTTCCCATCAAGTTCCAACTCACCTTTGACCCCACCCCTCCAATGCGCCTCTGCAACTCTGTCAGGATGCAGACCGTCGTGCGCGTGATTTCACGGCGCGTGTGTGGGCCGTTTTGGCAACACGGGCTGGCAAACGCATTGCTCCCTTCTTAAAGGCCATCCTTCCGTACGTCTCTAGAATTTCTTTGAACGCGTGGCCCCGCTCCCAAAACCCAGTTGCAGCATAGCTGACCATGCCCGGGCCATCGATGCAGCGCATGGCTGCTGGCACAGCACGACCCGTCCCGCGAGGTTGCCAAGCAAACCCGTGATACCTTTACGACACTCTTTGCCACCAGCGACAAGCAACACAAAACCATCTCCTTTGCTCAAGAGGAGATTGTTGCCGTACGCTACCCGACCCTTCTGCAAGCGCTGCTGTTCGCGCTGATCACCTCTATTCCACAGCAAAGCTTCTCAGCAAGGACCACACCTCAATCTGCTTATCTTGTCTGCTCGCCGTAGGCATATCGCTTCAACTTGCTAGAGCTGTCCTTGGAGGATCTTCGCAATCAGAACACGGGCGATGATGAGCAAGAACTGCGCGACAAGCACAGTCGCATCTTGACCAACACGCTTTTGGCCCTCGGCGATGTCCTGCGCCTTGACCATGAAGTACGGACAAGCAGACTCGGGAGGCTTCGCACCGCCGCGGCCCTCACCCGTGTTTGCTCGTGTGCCCACACCTGCACTAGGCTCTCGCCGTCGCCTATCCAGCCCTTCAGGAGCTCTTTGCCGATAGCCGTCTCTGGAAGCTGCACAAGCTTGACAATCCCGACATCTTGGTGCGTACCCTCTCTCCCAACCCCTGCCCGCGATGTTTTTGCCTGCTTCTTGAGGCTGGCAAGGACCCTGTCTCCTGTCTTTGCCATCTCATCTTCATTTATACACATAGGCGTCGCTCTACGCTCTCGTGGGCACGGCAGTCCGTTTTCACCCTGACCTTTTGGATCATGATCTCAAGCGCGTTGCATCTTTGCTGTGCAAGTATGTACCATCGACCTTGGGCTCTCATGGCAGCCGCACACCCCAGGTATCTTGTTTGGCGCTTTCTCACCCCCTGTTGCTGACCACTTGCCCATACCAAACTGCAGAGGTCTGGAGGTCGCCCACTGGCGAGCACAACAAGCAGCTTGGCTCAATCTTTTTCGTCTGGTCCAGCTTCGAGCGGTTTGTTGTCGCTTTGCTCGGCCACGCACGACTCTTGCCAGCCGGCATGCCCAATACCTTGGCATCGTCTTCCCGATGCCTGGTGCCCCTCCACTCATCTGGCTTCCCTCGGGCTTGACATCTAGGATGTGTGGTCGGTTCTGAGCCCGCAAAAGACCCTCTTGCCCCGCGTCTGGCAGCTCAGCGCCCAGCTGGGCGGCGCCATTGCCGAAACATTTTTCAACGGTCTTGTACCGCTCTTGGCCTGCATTCCTTCAGATGTAGGTCGACTTCTCTTCTTTTCGTCACCCGGCTCGCCTGTCAGTAACCCACACGCACCACCTCATGTCGCCTCGAATCGCCTTGGCGCAGCTTGTCGAGGGTGTGCAGCTCTTTGAAGCGTGCACAGAAGCTCTGCTGGCCGGCCTGGTTGGTAAAGCCTCCCGTGCCACCTGCCCTGGCAGCATTTACCTCGGCGCTTGGCAGGCTCTCTTGCTTCACTTTGGCCCTACGTACGTCACAACTTGGCTGTTGGCGGAAAAAAAGGCAATCAACTCGCGCTACGCACATTGTAAAACCGCTCACCCGCTATCTGCTACTTGTTGTCACTCTGCCAGACACCAGGAGTTGGCGCAAAATGCCCTGGTTCAGCTCGTCCAAACTTTATGTTTCAACCCATCAGCCGATGTGCGTCAAGGCCTGCCGCCTGCAGCGTCACTTGTCGACTTTCCCCCACGTTGCCGCCCATGCCTTGTACTCATACCACCAAACCGATTAATCACACATAAAAATGCTCTAGTGGGTGCGAGCTGAACAGCTGATCCAGTTTTGTAGCACCATTGCCAGCACAAATGAGCTGGCCAGCCTGGGTCTTCTGCGTGATGCCCTTGACGCCCTGGCCCGTCGCCAAGTCGCTTGGATTACCGAAGTGGCCGCCTCCCCTGCATCCGCAGCAAGCACGCCCCATGTTGATGACGATGTTGCAGACGGCAACGAGAGCCCACCTCTTTCACCCTCCACGGTGACAGCACCAGCGGATGCGGCCCCAGCACGCGTATCTTTTGCGCCAGATGCCACCGCAATGTTGCCAGCTGGTGAGGTGCCCTCGGCGGAGGTCCAATCTAAGCCAGAAGCGCCTGAAGTGCGATTGCGTGCACAGCGTGCCTTGGCCGTGCTGTCCGCCCTGCTGGAGGCTGACCCAGAGCTGCGTGGACACGTGTCTGGCAACCTGGTCCTACCGGGCCTATCAGTTTGGTCGGAGGCTGGAGACTTGCCCGTGTCCTTGGCACATTTTATTTTAAAAGCTGCGCAAGGCTGCACGCTGACGACAGAACAAGCTGCCGATGTGCTGGCACGTGTAGATGCTTTGACCAGTGTTGTGGCGGCTGCGTCGCGCGCTGACCTGTTCGGCCTTGCCTGTCGCAGTTTGATGGCTGCCGATGCCCATGCGCAAGAGCAATGGTCTGCCCGCTTAGTAGCACGTGCCGGCGAGCTTGATCAGCGCAGCGTCTTGCTTGAAGCGTTGGTGTGTGTCGCTCCACGCGAGGGGGCCAACTGGAGCACTGCGCTCATTGAACAACTCGCGCGCGAGGTTCATGCGCTCGAAGATGCCACCACTTCTCCGACTGCTCAAGTGCAGGATCTTGCGACTGCTGCCGGTCACCTCTGGTGCCTCAGCGTGACTGCTACCACCTCGGATGCCTTGCGCCCCGTGTTGCTCGATATTCGCCCCACCTGCCACGATCTGCTGGCTGTCGAGGCCTCTGAAAACTCAGCGGCCAGAACCTTTGCACTCGCTGTGCACGATGGCTTGTCGCCGACCTCGGCCTTTGCCACAGAGCAGCTCAGCGAGGTTAGTTGGCTCTTGACACGGTGTGTCGAGGTTCTGGCCCATCGCAGCGCGCAGCCGCTGTGCGTTCAAGCCGATGCTCTGCCGTCGGACCTTCCTGCACGCCTCAATGCCGTGTTGCAGCGCGTGCTCACTGTCTTGTACCATGATGTCGGCCCGAGCTCGGCGATTGTGCTTGAGTTGCTGGAGTCTGTCTTGAATGGTCCCGTGTGGCAAAAGGGCTCTGCGCTCGACCACGCCTTGGGGGCTGCCATGACCGGTCTTCCCTTGCCAGTCCGGACGGCTGTGCTGGGCCGGCTCGCAACACAAGCTGAGCTGCGCATGAGCACCGGGGGCCCACCGTCACTGAAGGACTTGGCCACGGGTCTCGTGACGTTTGGCGACGTTGATTTGGCACGCATCGAAGAGGCCGTCAGCCAACGCATGGCCCTAGCTCCTGCTCGTCGACTCTTAGACTTGCTCGTCACGGAGTCTGGGTGGGATGCGTTTTCGGCTGATCAATCCGTCAGCGCCGAACAATTGGCAGGGCTGACCTCCTTGTGGGCCTTGGAACGCTCTGACGCCACTGAAGTCGGTGCGCGAGCTCTCGATGATGATTTCATTTCACCCGTCTTGAGCAACTCTACTGCTCCCTTGCCTGCGATTGAGTTGTTGCAGGCAGCTCTCTGCCTGAAAGAAGAAAATGGCCGCGTCGCCTATCTGCAGGCAATATTGTCCCGAGTGGAGGGCCTACTTGGCTTGGATGCCACAGTGCTGGCAGCGCAAGCACTTGCAAAATGGCCTGCTACCGGCGCTGTGTGGACCGCTGCGCTAGACATGAAGTTGACAAGCGCGCGCGGGGCTCAGGCTATTCAGCTTTTGGCCGCTTACCTACCCGGGCCCACAGGCAGTGCACAAACCGCTCCACTCCTTGCTTCCCTGACCACTCGGGTGGAGGGCGTGGCCCATGAAGGCCTTTCTCTCCTCGATGATCCTAGCCCGTTGCTGTCACCGATTCTGGCGTGCAGCGTAGTGGCGGCCAACTTGGCACGATCGCGCTACCAGGTGGATATGGCAGCCGCAGCGGCGCTTGCCGACGAGGCCCAGCAAGCTCTCTCCGAAGGTACTCATCAACTTGCTCGTCAAAGGAATGTTTATCCTGCTCTTCAGTGTGTGTCTCCAACACTCAATGCTTCACCGCTTTTTTTTTCCCTTTGTGTTTGGCTTTTGTCCGCACCATTTTGATAACACAGCGGCTCGGGCTGCGCTACAGCGCCAGCAAGCCACCCGAATCCAACTGCCCGAGGGTAGCACGAAAGTCATCCAGGCATTACGCCAATGCCTGGAGGTCATCCAAAGGTTGGCGCACCACGAATCGAGCATGTCAACATTGGCCCCATGTTGCCTCCCTGCGCCCATGGGTGGGGCGCCTGGCATCGCCCCGCTGACCGCTTTGCTATTGGGTGTAGCTGGCAGGACGCTGAAGAAGAGCTGCTCGAGTTTCGTGAAGATGATGAAGATGAATTGCCGCGACCACAACGTCTCGTCAAAATGGCCGTGGCATCGGTGGTCGTCGAGGCAAGTTGTGCTTGTCCTCGCCTATCGGCCAGCCACGCCGTTGCCCCGTAATCCTGACTGGGCTTCCGGCGCTCTGTGTTTGTGGGGTGCCCACAGGTCTTCTCCGCCCTCGTAGCATGGGCAAGTGCTCAACTGACCGCAGATGAATGGGACTACATCCTCTGCACATCATTAGCCTTGTTGCCACTGCCTGGTACCTGTGAACGCAGTCAAATGTTATTGGCACAACTGAGCCGGCTGTGGATTCAGCTGCACCGGCGCTTCGCTCGCGTCGAGGTACAGAATGGAGTTGACTCTCCCTGCAGTTGGACTTTGGCGATGAAACATGGTATCTCTCACTCGTGTCATGTGGCGCTCTTGTTGTCAAAGGGGATGAAGGCGGCACCACCAGCTCTGGCGGATGCCGCCCGGGAGTGGCAGAGCTTTTTCCTTCCCAACAGCAGTGAGATCTGCTATGCGCACCTGGAACGCTCGGCCGCAGCAGCCTTGGCTGGAAACACTGGGACTGTGGCCTCGGCGCTGCATGCTGTCATCGGCGAACTGGGCCAGCTGTGTCTGGATGATGAAGACAAAGTATGGGCTCGCGGGCGTGCTAGGACTGCGTTGGAGTCCTCAAGAAGTGAGGCCCTCCCTCACGAGGTTTTGTTCTGTATTGATTCTGAACGTCGTCCCGACCCGTCATAGGCACGCATGCCAGTTGAACGGGCTCTACGTCTCCTTTTCACCCAGAATGCAGAGCTGCAAGGTGCTGCGTACATTTTGTTGTTGCGGGCGTGTACAACTCAGGCAAGCGGTTGGGGCGTGAGTGATGCGGATGACGAACTCGAGGAAGAGCTAGAGACCACGAGCGAGGGCGTGGTTGTCGTTCGGGCGACGCAACGGGAACGACCTGCCGACATTATGCTCAAGTTCCTCGAGCCCTTTATCCTTGCCTTGGGTGGCGACGAACGGCGTTGCGAGGTGGGTGGCCATTGAACGGTTCCAGGCAGAGCTGAGCCAACAATGAGTGCCTCGGCATACCTTGTCTGCATCTTGCTGGCTATGTCGCGGTGTGAGCGGCACGTCTCCTCACTCGAATCCTGTTCGTCGCGATTCCCCTATGGTAATGCAAATGCAGGCCGAGGAGCACGCGGTCGATTTGTTGTGGCAGCGCGGCCATTTGTTGTTGTGGAATCTCCTTACCGTGGTGTTTGAGCGCGTGTCAGCTGAGCTGCGACCTGCGCTTGCCAACCCCTTGTTGTATGAGGGAACCTTCTGCCCATCCTTGACATACTACTTTGATCATTTCCTGGAGAACCAGCGCGCTCTGCCCACGGATATTGGAGAAATGTTGGAACGTCCGCAGGCCCAGCGTCTCGGTGACTTGGCGCCCAGCCCAGCGGGCTTGGTGCGGCTCGCGGCGCTTGTTTATGGGCACTTTTTCCTGCGCATGCCAGCCATGGTGCGTTGGTGGTGGGACCATGCCTGCCCTCGCCGCTTGCGACAGGCTGTTTCCAGTTTTACCTCGACGATTGTAAGCCCGGTGGTATGCCGGGGCGAGCTGAATGCAGCAGATGCCCGGACGGTGGGCTCGGATGACGAGGATGAGAGCCGTGTGACGGTGCAGAGTCGCTTCGCGGTTCGGGAAGTCAGCGCCGTGTACCGCAAGGACACGCTCACGCTGGAGCTGGTGATCAAGCTGCCTGAGGACTATCCCTTGTCCAAAGCCGAGGTGGGTCGTGAAAGAGCGACAGGATGGCAAATGGACAATCGCCTGTACCCTTCTAATCCTGGCTTCTGGGTTGTTTATGTAGATCTCACCGGGGCAGCGTGTGGGCATTTCTGGGGACAAATGGCGCAAGTGGGTTCTGTCACTCTCCCTCTTCATCAACAACCAGAACGGCAGCATCGTGGATGCGGTGCGATTGTGGAAGCGAAACGTGGACAAGACTTTTGAAGGCGTGGAGGAGTGCAGCATCTGCTACGCTGTGGTTCATGATTCCAACTATCAATTGCCAAAGACGGTACGTTCACCGTGTCCATTTGAGTCCCGGCACCGTGCGTTGAGGATATTATTAAGTTGCTGACTGGTATTCTCGCGGGAAATAGCGTTGTCGAACGTGCAAGCATCTCTTCCACTCGGACTGCCTCTTCAAATGGTTCAACAGTTCCGGGCAAAATAGTTGCCCCATGTGCCGCTCGCCATTTTAGTGTTGGAGATTCAGCCGGTCGCCACCCATTGTTGAATGTGGAAGCAAGTTGCAAAAGGGCACATAAATTGAATCATCAGGTGAAAAATTGAGAGCAAAAAAACAAGCCAGAAGAAAAAACCAAAAAAAGGCAACAACAAAAGCAAGAAATCGTGTGCGGCCCAGAGGAGTCAACAGACAGACAAACAGGCAGGGAACGAAAAAGGCAGTGTCGACATGTTAAGCGCGCATCAAAGTACTAAACTTCGTACTCGTTGCCGGCCAGCGACTCGACGACCGGAGCTACGCTGTTGGCATCCGAGCCCCAATCGTAATACTGCGTCGTGTGCACTGAAGTCGTCGCCCACGTATCACGGCTGACGGTGTCGTCGAGGTCCGTGTCTGCAGATTGTACATAAATGGGATGACGACGGCGACCAGCTGTGGAAGTCTTGGAGGCGGGCTCGGCCAGACGAGTTGTAGCAGGGCCTGCAAGAATGGTACGGTGGGAGGAGCCAACGGAGAGGGTGTCGAGGCTGATGGATTCCACGGCACTACCGGCCTCTGACCAGGCGGGCAAGGGCTGAGAGCCATAGGATGTTTCGGTGGCATCATCCAGGCCGTGGGGGTTGATGGCATAGTGGTCGTTCTTACGCATGCGCACCATGGCGGCCACAACGACGATTACAATGCCGAGCACAACAATGGGCACGATAATGCCCGCAAGACCAAGGGCGGAGAGGGCAGAGGCGTTGCTGCTGCCAGTGTTGTCGCTGGTGCTATCGGCCGAGTTGTCGGCGGCCTGCTCATCGATTGAAGCCCCCTGATTGGTGTTGTCCGAAGCCATGCGGGTTCGGAAGGTGTACTGGGTGTACTTGGTTTTGTACTTGGGCGAGACTAGAAGAGAGGCCGCGCCGCCGTGATTCTCGGCAGCTGGAGAGACGCCAACCCGTGCAGTACGAGTCAGATCGGCCGAGACCATGTCAGTCAGGATAAACGTCAGGGTTTCTCCGGCATCCACGGAGACAGGGGTCTGTAGTTCAAAGCTATGCCAGGCGACGCAGTCGTTGTTGGCGCACTCAGCCGTGGCATCGGTCGACTCGCAAATGGATGCGACAGATTGGGTGGAAACAGCCTTCGTGGCGTCGAGGGCATCAGCCATGCTTGCAGGAATGCCTCGTCGGACCATGAGCGTGCCGGACATGGTTTCGCAGGGAAAGCGAGATCCCATGAGAATCTCGACATGGGACACCTGCGAGGCCCATCCCGCGCGCCAGCTCTACAGAAATTGGCACGAAAGTAAAGTGGCAAGATAACAGGCGTGAGTGCCAAGTCTAGTCGAGCAAGGTGAGACACCAAGCACTAAAAACTTGGGTGGTGCGCCTCGGATTGGAGCGAGCGACACGAAGCGCGCGAACGAGCAAAGTCGACAAGCAAAACATCATGAAACAAACAAACAAACCTGCCAGATGTTGCCCTGAAGCATGTTGCGGAAGCTATTGCTCTCATCGGTGTGTTGATCGAGGTACTGCGCGCGGCTGGTCACAATCAGCGCGGCCGCAGCCACCAAAACGCAAAAGCGCCACATCACGGCGATGGACTGAAACGGCAGCGGTCAAGAAACGAGCAAAAAGACGTGCACAGCAAACTCGCTTTGAGGCGGTGTTCCGTTCGTCGCGCGGAGGGAGACGCGGTGTACACGTCGACCCGAGGGAAATGCCCTGAAAGATCGCTAGGAAAGTGTATGAGCGATCCAAACAATGGCTGGCCCCAGCCGTTGAAGCGGCGATCAGTGGTGCTTGACGTGGGAGCGGGGCCCTTGTTCTCCTTTCCCGCACCTCGTGCTATTGCTCTGGGTGGGGTCCATTTCATTATTACGTACGGTTTCATCTTGTGAAGCAAGCGAAAAACCGTTGACCCCGTGGCGGTGGTGGTGGGAACCCACGCGTCGGTTGTGCATACGTGCATGCAAGCGCTGGGAACCGGCTATGCATACACGCACTCTCCCGTTCTTCTTCTCTCTATTATTACAATGTGTGTGAGGCGCAGTCAAAATTCCTAGTAACTTGTTTTTCTGACGAATGGAGTTAGCAGCACGACCATGAGCGTTGGTGAGGTGCGCGCAGCCTCCAAAAACACCGAAATCGATAGGGTACTCCTGTGACGCGCCACGACGCTGCCACCACGACTGCCAAAAAGTCTGACATTTTCATTTCGTTCGCGTTCTCGAGTTACAGCTTAATCTTTGATGAGGCGACATGTTCGCGGAGATTGAGGCGGAGCTTGCTGCTATTCCGGAAGATGACCCAGACAGCGGAGTGGGCATACACCAGGATGAGCTGGTGGGTGAAGACTCTCAAGTATGTGAAGGGGCCCGACACGCTGAGCTCAGTGTTGAAGAACTGCGCTCGCGGACGCTCGCCTGGGCGACAAAGCCCGGCTGCTTGTGCTCGTGCGGGGACAGGGAGCGACCCTGCTTCAATGTTGACGACCCTGTGGATGTGAAATGGGCAATGGGTTTTCGGCGCTTATCCGAGCAAGACCGAACAGCAGCGGTCCGTGCAATGCTGTGGGCCCTTTCATCTCCGTCGGGGATCAATAATGACCTCAGTCGCCGTTCTGGTCCCGCCAAGAAGCGCAAGGGTGACCTACCAGTCGCCGACACATCCCAATCAGATCGAGCTGGGCGCACCACTACAGTCTACGCTATACGTGGGCGGCGAGTGTGCCTTGGTGGCTTTACTGCGTTCACACAAGTGAGTGCTTCCTTGATCAACGACCATCGAGGCCAGCTGTCCAAGCTCGATAGTTTTGAGGCTCATGAGTCGGCAACAGGCAGGGCCAGGGCATCAACGACTACATACCCAAATCGCACTGGCGTTTCTGGCACGCTACGCTGAAGAACACGCAGCCTACTGTCCATCGGGTGCCGGCCGTGAACGCGATCAACCAATACAGATTCTGCCAACTAGCACAACGAAACTCCAAGTCTATCAAGCCTATGAAGCCAAATACTCGGTTCTTGCCGCGACCTTGAGCGCCAAAATTCAGGCATCAACACCAGATGCCGTGCAGCCCTCTGACGCTCCCCTCTCCCGTGCTGCCTTTCTTCGAGTTTGGCAAGCACACCTCCCAACACTTCGAATTCGCAAGTCTGGCTCTGATTTTTGCGATGAGTGTGGGCGCCTCAAGGCCCTCCTCAGTCAATCTCCAAGCATTGCGGAGACCCTTGCCGCTCATAGAGCGAGAGCACTTGTGGAGCGCACTATCTACCAGCAGACCCGTAGGCAAGCTGAGGCATCAGGAGCTCCGATTCTGCACCTCACCTTCGACTTTGCTGAGAAAGTTTTGCTGCCACGAGTTCTCGATCAGCCAGGCAAGATGTACTTTGCGTCTGGACTCAAGGTTGACCTGTTTGGCGTGGCCATCAGCAACACGAAGCAGCAGTTTAACTACGTGCTTGTTGAAGGCCACTGGCCGATGGGAAAAGATGCCAATCGTGTCTGTTCCATGTTACACGATGCCCTTGCCGACCCACGCTTGGCTTCTCTACCACAAGCTCGATATCTTGAGCTGCATGCCGACAATTGTGCAGGTCAGAACAAGAACCGCTTCGTGATGCAGTATCTCGCCTGGCGTATCATGGTTGGCTTGAGCGAGACCATCAATCTACATTTCATGGTTCTGGGGCACACCAAGAATCACTGTGATGCCTATTTTGGTCTGATCAAACGCAAGTTGCGGAGACGAGACGTGTGGACCCCAAGAGACATGATGGATGTCGTCAGTGCCAGTTGCCCAGCTTCTATCTGCAAGCCGGGAAATCGAGTGGAATGGATCGACTGGAAAGCCATTCTTGGCCAATACTTTCTTGACAAGGGCATTCCAGACATCTCGCTCATGTCGCACTTTGAGTTCAGCGCCAGCTGGCCCGGACAAGTTGCGATCCGGTGCACACCTGATTCAGCTGAACAGCGGATTCATCTATTGCGACCTGGTGTGACAATGGATCAGGTGGCAGCTCGCGCAGTAGAAGACCTGGCGGGTATGAAGCTCGCGATTCCCTCGCTCAGCTCCCTGCGTGCCACCAGCAAGCTGAACAGGCATGAGTATCTCACCGCAGTCGTTTCACAGTTTCCTGGGCAACTGGGACAACAGACGCCAGACTTCTTTGGTAATGGCGATCCAGAGACAACGGCCCCTTCCAGCTAGATCAAGCATAAAACAACCATATCTCGCCTTGGAGAGCAGGCACGACCCTCATTTTTTTTTCTCCAGATGCGCAAAACCCCAGTCGTTTGCAGGTGTTTTTGGCATTTTTGGGAGTAAAACCGCTGTTTCTCGAGTCTGACAAAAACAAGTTAATAGGAATTTTGATTGCGCCTCACACACATGATCTCTCTTTTCTCTCTCTCTCTCTTTTCTCTCTCTCTCTCTCTTTTCTCTCTCTCTCTCTTTTCTCTCTCTCTCTCTCTCTTCTCTTCTTCTCTCCCATTATCACATCGAATATCAAAACAACAGACACCTCCAACAGCAGGATGATGATCACTGGCACTGGCACTGGCACTGGCACTGGCTCGGGCATGGCAAAGATGGCGGCGATGGCGGCGCTCGTGCTCTTGGTGGCCGGGGCTGCCACAGCAATTCCCGTTCAGCAAGCTCATCTTGGGGAAAAGGTTGCGGGGCCGGGACCGGGGCTCTATGGCATCAGTGCCAACGTAAGTGGCGATCTTGGTGTGATTCGGTGGGGCACATGCCCGAGCCGCTTTCGCGCGATCCCAGGGTCAGAGGTTGTTTGGCACCGTCATGTGCGCAACGCTCCATCGGTCTGTGTGTGCGTGAGTGCTCACACGGAATCGTGGGGTATCGGCTCTTATCTTAGCTTGGCTTGATTAAGGTGAATGTGGAGACGGGCAAAAGCACCCCAATCGGTGTCGATCTGCCCAATGAAGCCCAAGCCCAGGTCGGCTCGGTCGACTGTGTCTCTCCTCTTCTGAAGCGTCTCCCCGATCTGCACGTCTCCCCTCAGTCGGACGAGATTCCTCGTCCAACACCTTCACCCTGTGGCCTCACGTGCGCGGGCCTGCTGGCCTCCGTAGAATCTCGCCGCCATGGACAGCATGCGTGGCATCTATTATTTTGTGGGCTTCAACCTGACCACCCAGGTATGTGCATCCCGGCCCTGCTTAGAATTCACTCGCGAGCTGGAGGCAAAGCAGCGTCTCGTCTCCCGCCCCACGAGACTGATCCCTAGGATTGCCCGTCTACAGGTGAATGCGCTCCTGGGCTTGAACTTGGATACGGGCGCCATTGATGTTCGCGTTGAGCTCCCCTTTTCCACCTTTGGATTCATCGGCGTCGGTGTGTCACCTGAAGGCTGCGCCTCACCCCGGGCCTCAGACCCTCAGTGGCCCCACAAACTGACCACCCGCCCTCCTTGCCCTTGATTCCTTGCCCAGGTGAAACGGTGGACGTTGATCCCTTCAGTGGCGATGTCTTTGTGTCCGGCCTCGACTCGAACCAAAAGCACAACCTGTACCGCGTGAACAGCCAGACCCATGAGCTCAAGTCAGACTTGCCACTCTTTTTTCTCGCATGACTACTCATCCATCAGAGCCATGAGGTAGCCGCACACACCACATCTCTTACCCCGGACCGACATTTTCCTTTCCCTTTCCGTTGCGCCAGGAAACTGGCGAGCGTTGGCGACCTAAGCGTGCTCGGTGGTTGTCACGCCTATGACGCCAAAAACGAGATTGTGTGGATCCAATACGCCGTCAACAATTCGGGCGACGTGACCACCCAGCTCTTTGGATTTGATGCCCACGATGGTACCATCCGCCACCAGGTATGGAGTCCTCGGCATTTTGCACGGTCGGCCCCGCGTGTGCTGACCCCAATGGCGACCCCCAACCCCTACCCCTCGACAGATCAAACCGGAAGGCAGCCTTTTGGTCAGCACCCTGTCGTACGATGTCCGCATGGGTATCATGTACGGCCTCGGCTTTGACACTGCTGCGGATGCCCGCACCATCGTCAGCCTAGACGGCGCCACTGGCGAGGTCAAGCGCCTCAGCACCATCGAGGTCCGTCCCTGAAATTCCGCCCTGTTTGTCTCACTTGCATCAGGTGCTTGCCCGGCTCGGCTCACGGGCACGGACGCCTTGGCATTTGCAACATCAGAACTACTTGATTGAAAACGGCGGGATCGCGACCATCGACTCGCGTACTGGCATTCTTTATAGTCAGCTCGAGGCTGGCAATGGTACCTCAACCGCACCTTTTCACCTTGTTGGCTATGACATTTACAACAAAAAGGTGCGTACTCAACCGAGTGGAAAATCGCAGAGCCCCTGCCTCCTTTCCCATCCTGACAAGTCGTGCCCTCATGTCGTGCTCGCTCGTGCCACAGATCGTCTCCCACCCCGTGCTGGGCAGCGATCCCGGCAACTTGCCTTGGTCACTTGAGTACCGCTATTAAAAAGCATTCTTGCCCAGCAACCCGCTGGCTCAGCCAACTCGACGGCTTGAGTGCTCTTGGCAGCGCTCTGCCCTTTCGGCCTCGGCTTCGTGGCGCGTCCTTTGCTGCGACTGCAGTGGCTGCGACCCTGAGAAAACTGCCGGGTTGTCGTTTATAGTTCCATGACCGGTAAACTCAATTTATCAAGGTGGCATGCCTTCAGGTGCCAGCATCGAGGGCTTTCGGGTCCGACGCCTCGGCAAAGCAATGAAGCAGAGTCCATACAAAGTACACAGGGCATGTCAACACAATCAAAAGAGGCAAGCTTCATGAACGACTGCTCGGCATGATCGTCACAAGCATTGTCTTGGGAAGAAAAATACTCAAAGCGCAGCAATAACTCAGGAAGTTTCAAATCCGTGCGCGAGCTGCATGATGGCTTCCAAAAAGAGGCGCTTTTCCGCAGTCGCCGGAGCGCTAACCGCAGCAGCTGGCGGCGCCGATGTTTCTGTTTGCGCCACCTTGGCCAAGTGATCAAGATACGCTTGCGAATACGACACACCGCGGTCGGGGTCCATGGTGTAACCGGTCGGCGTGTCGGCCTTGCCGGCTGCTCCAAGAACAGATATGTTACATGCGAGTCACACCCCAAATAAATGAGTACACGTGCCAGGAAGCGGGAAAGCATACAAGCTCGAGGAGAGACCTACGTAGCACCACACGCTCGTTCCCACGATCCGTCACTTGATACATTCGTTTGTTGAGCTCCTAACGAAACATGACAAAGACATTTTTCAAAACATCATCAGTGAAGCTTGAGAAGGGTTCGCCACGTACACCGTGCGGTGCGCACAACAGCGCGCCTCTAGATTTCTCAAGGCACGGAACCGGCTTACCATGGTGGCCATCGAGTGCTCCTTCTTCTTGGCCGGCTCGCTGACCTGTATTGCGGGGATAAGGCAAGCAAAATCATAAGCCGAGCGAAAGGTACAGCCGTGCAAGAATGGCCTTGGGTCTATTGCCTGGCGCAACGCTCGCGAGCAAGAATCTTACAATCGTTCGCTTGTGTGCGCTGGCCAGCTCAGCAGCCTCAAAATTATCTTGAATTCGCTTGGCCTTGACGTAGACTTCGGGGTCATTCATTGTCGGCTCAGGCTCAGGCTCGCGTCGATAGCGCCGTTTTCCATAGATGGGCGCTGCCGGTAACAGCTGCTCTTGCCGCTCCGTTGTTTCCTGAAGCAGAGGTGCGGTCAACGCTTCGTGAGTCGATAGCACAGGTGCAATCGCATGGAAACAAACCAACATGTGATGCAGCAATGTGTCGCACCTGGCGCGCCTGCTCGCCCCATTGGGTCTTTTCCTCCTCGGAAAGCTCGTCCCAAGCATCCTCTATCGCGCTACCAATGTCATCGGGCATCTCATCCTGCTTTAACAACTCGTGGCGGTAGTCTGTCCGAGCCCACAACCAATACATTGGACCGCGTGATACACAAGCAAACATGTGAGACAGCTGAAATTTCCAAATCCTCCTACAACCTCTCCGCAGCCCCACACGCATGATGACATACACCGCGCAAATGCCATAAAAGGGTTGAGGTAGGGCTTGCGGCGTTGAGGATCCTCGTCCTGGAAGCAAACACACACATCAGGTCAGGGCCCTCAAGAGCGTCGCGCGTGCATGCCTTGTGCCCTCTTGTGCCGATGCTGCAGTCATTTAACTGACCGTGCGGCCCGTGCTCAGGTCGGTCACCGGCTCTGGTTCGGGGCGCTGCGTGAACATTGCATGTGAGCAGGGAGCACGGATGCTACGCAGCAGCTACCATCCAGCCATTTTGAGACACGCAGCTCGCACCTCTGATGCCGATCGCTTCTCCGGAGACGAGTCTTGAGCCTTTGCTTCTGAAGCATTGACTGGCTTGGTGGGCTCAGGTGCGGCACGCTCCTGCTCGCGCTGCTGATGCACCAATGGCGAACGCTCCTGGTGATATCAACAAAGGTGAGGGTAAAAGGTGAGTCTGGCAATCAAGAGGCACACGTGGGATTTTACAAATGGGAACTAGAGGCAGTAGGGTTGAGCATGACAACGACAATTTAGCTGGCAGCATACCGTGCGTCGAATCGTGAGGCGCGAAGGTAATTCGATATACTCAAGCAATGGTGGCGCATCGATGCCCTGTGAACACCAACAACAGCACCACCCACGCAGGATATGGGAATCCATGAGCATAATACAAGCATACAGCCAAAGTAGGTAACCGACTGCCTTGCCCAAGCGTAAAGCTGTCACGCTGACCTTGATTTTGACAATGCTCTCGTCCTTGGGCAAGTAACTGCTATCGCAAACGTGCACGTCGCTTGGACTGATGCTCAAGGGCCGGCGCCGCACGTAGTCCTGACCCAACCAGGAAAAAAAAATGAGTGTTCTTGATGTGAGGACAGGCCCGCTCGAACAGTAGACGTCTCTCTTTGAACCTCGCTCGCCCAGCTTGGCGAGTCCATACCGAGATGTAAAGCACGTAGGCATGTGTAATGATGGTTTGCACGGGCTGCTCGGCTTCCAAATCGCAGTGAAGAACTTCATTGGGATAAAACAGACGAGATGTCTGATGCATCGTCTCACCCGGGTACAAAAATCGTTGGCCTGTGAACCACAACCAATAATGCATTGTCAGTACAACGAGTCAATGCGGTTTGGAGGCGCAACTTTTTTGGAAAAAAAAAAAAAAAAAAAAAAAACACTCCTCCCCCACAAGGCTTGAGGCATCGTACCAACAAAAAAGGCGTTACCGTCATCCTTCTCGTAAATAAAGTCGATCCGCGCCAGGTGCGGCTGGTCGTCCTCGGACTTGAAATAGACGTAGTCTCCCGGACAAAGAGGGCGGTTGTCCATGTAGTAAACGGAAAAAAACTTGTAGCCCTTGAGCTTGGCGGGTGGCTGCACATCGGTTGCGACCTTGTTGCGCGCATCGCTGAGCATGGGCATGCCGGACAGCATATCTGCAGTGGCATACACCGATTTGACGCGTGGGATGGCATGGGCCAGAAGCGTTTGCGCTCGGCGCTTGGTGGCCAGCTAGGGTGATAGAGGAAACAATGATGACAAAGTAAGAGAATTGCAGCAGAGGAGAGAATGCGAGAAAAGGAAAATGGAGAAAAAAAAAAACGAAACAACACTCGCACTCTGAAAGATCAGAGACGCACTTCATGCTTTGGTGCTTGCCACTGCTTGACTGGTTTAATTTGTCGAGTCTTGGCATTGTAGCGCGACTCGCACACAAAGACATCTTTCTCTGGAATGTCCGCAGGCTCAAAGCGCAAGTAATCCCGAATCTGAGCCCAAATGGTCACCAAGCAATTTGAGAAGAGGGCTGGCGCAAAAAGGCGAGGAGAACAAAGTGGGCAAGGCTGCTTGGCGAGTACGACCACAAGCCATAACGTACAAACATGACGGCACAGGGGCGCAGAATATCCGAGGCGGCGTGAACGTAGGTTTCCTTGACGGCCATGACCTCGTTTGCATAAAAGGTCTTTGTGGGCACATGATACGTCTCTTCTGGACGCCAAAAGTAGCTGACTCTGAGCTCGGTGGGACACGATGAAGCAACCTCAGGTGAACGGAGGCGCGAAATGCCGTGCCACCCCACATGCAACCCATCCATTGTACCCTGCCCCTCCACAATGTATGGCGCAAGCGCGTGTGCGTACTCGAGATAGGTGCCCATTTTGGGAACATCGAAAATGCTCTCCACTTGAGCCACCTTGGGTTTCTTGGGATTGCTGTCATTGGCCAGCAACACATAAGAGCCCACGGGAACGGTACAGGCAGGCCCATTCGAGTCGGCTGCAAAACATTGTATCCAAGGATAAAGCATACGAAATGAGGCGCAGGCTGAGATTGTGAGCCTGAGTTGCAAAAGACAATCGAACCGAGCAATGCCAATGCTCACCGGGTTTTTGGTAACTAGCCAGCTCGTTACGCCGCGCGGGATCAATCTCCGCCACCTTGATCGCAGTAACTGCGGCCTTGATCTGGAAAAAAGCGGGTACAACCGAAATTCACATTGAAAAGAATGGGAGAGACCGCAGATGGGACTGAGCAGGGTGCCAAGTTGAGTTGGAGCTTCCACACACTTTTTGTTGTTGCGCAGCTAGTTCGAGCTGAAACTGTTCCTTGGTATAGCGCAATGCACTTGACTCTACGTTTTGCTGAGCACACAACTAAGCAAAGCCATGTGGTAAGTGGGTGCTTGGTGGCAATCAGTTCCACGGCCATTCGGTAGCATTTGGCGCCGGGTACACCACAGCCCGCTACCTGATGGAGCTTGCGCACAAAGTGCTGTTGCAGAGCAATCGAGTCTTGGTGGATCTGCACACGGAAGATCTTTGAATGAGCTCAAGATTGGGCCGAACCATGGCTCACATCGGACTGGAGCAGACAAATTTACCGAAGACGATGGTTCGTTGTAGAACCGAGCGTTGTAAAACATCTCCTTGACTTCATCAACAAACTATTTATGCGATGTCATTACAAGCAAGAGTGAAAGACTCGTGTGTATGTGTGTGTGTGTGTGTGTGTGTGTGTGTGTGTGTGTGTGTGTGTGTGTGGGCGGGCGGGAGGGCGTCAATAGAGCAGCGGTGATTACTCTCTGCACGATCCAACCTCTTCAAGATTATGGTAAGTTTCTTTGAAAATGTTCTCGTGGATCGTGGCCAAGGTGATGGGCTTGGAGATGGCCACATAATAATCCGGAAACTCATCCGGGTCAGGCAGGCTGATAAACTCCTCGCAAAGCGCACGCTTGCCCTGGCGCATAGCCCGCATTGCACTCAAAAGCGCCTAGACATTAAAGGTTGAAAGACAGGCCGTGAACATGAAAGTCCGCTTTGAAAGACAAGCACGATGCGCAATCCCAACGTACCAGCGCCAGTGAGCTGAGGGGGGAGATGGTTTTGAGACCAGGACAGGCACACACGGCCTACAGCAATTCCCCGATGACAACCACACCAAGGACAGGTGTAAGTGGACGGAGTGCACGGCAATGATACAACAGTGTGCATGGGCACACTCCCACCCCATCATCCAACTTTTGATCATTGGAGTGGCCTGAGTGGGGCTTTTTTCTTTTATCTTTTTCTTTTTTTTTCCAATAAGCCCTTTGTCTCCAGGGCGTGCAGTTTGAATGGCTTACCTGGGCAGGCAGGAAGCGTCGAGCTTGGGTCTGAAAGATTTGCAAGAGGCTTTGTGCAAACTTGCAAAGCACGCTTGCCTCGTGGTTGTAGACCATGGCATTGTGAAAGACCAGGACCGTGTCGGCAACAAAGGCTTCGGCACTCTAGAGCCGCCAAAGAATTGAAAAGATTCAAGGGCACCGCAGAAAACGCAAGTCAAAGTGTGTCAGTTGAGGTCTGAAAAGAAGGATGCTCATTCAAAACAGGTCGACGCACCGTGTAGCGGTCGGCTTTGACATTTTGATAGACAGTCTTCAAATCCTTGGGTGAGCTGATGGTCAAGTAGTAATCTTTCAACTCCTGTGTATTTCGTCCAAACCGCCCGGTGAGTGCTGTCACGGTGCCGCTTCTCATTAAAAAAAAAAAAAAAAAAAAAAAAAAAAAAAAAAAACAGCTCAAGCCCAAGAAAGCCACAACGTTGATGAACGTGAAGCCACCCACCTCACGAGTCGGCAATTCCCAAAACGGCTCGGCGATGGCATCATCAGCCTCGTTGGTGTATTGACGCAAGTTATCCAGCAATCCCTACATCCGGGCAACGGTTTTGTTTTGTTTTCGTTTTTGTTTTTTTCGTTATTTTTTGGTTTGCACAAAGTAACAAAGTAAGTGCTTGATAGTCTGGGGCCCAATGATAACAACATGTGCTTGACGCCCGTACCAGCCATAGGTCACGGCCAACGAGACGACGGAGTTCCATCGGCTTTTTCGCTCGGTATACGGCTGAAGATCAAAGAGTGAGCCAACAACATGAATACAGGCGTCCTGCTCAAGAGAGAATAGAAATCAAATCAAAACGTTCAGGCACATACAAGGGTCCCGGTGGTACCAATCAACGTCATCCTCCTCATCGACAGGTGTCGCATCCTCAGCCGTCACGGGAGCATCCTCGGGGTCAAAGGCCGCCACGGCGGCAGAAGCCGCGTGCGCAGGCGTAGCTAACCATCACACGCAAGCACTCAGTCAGCTCGCTTCAAGTCAAGGTCCATGCGAAGCCGCGGTATTCTACTCACTATTGGCTTCAATGTAGTCTTCTCCCTGCCCCTTGAGAAGCGCCTGCGCCTCGCTGGCCTTGACAATGTAGGTCACTCGAGCAGGTAAAGTACGCTTCAACTCGTCGGCTGCATAGCCTCGCTCCTACGAACGAAAGCAAAGTATTAGTGAGGGTGTTTGCGCCGACAGTCAGCGATGTCCATATCCACAACCTGGTAGCCAGTTGAGACCCACGGCCTGGCCAAGCCGAGCACTCACTTTTTGAGACAGGGGTCGGCGCCACAGGCCAGTATATCGCTCAAACAGCTTGGTTGCTGACCCAACATTGCCCAGTGCATTGGCCACATCACTAACAGTTAACCAAGATGAGATACAGACCATGCACCGCATGCAAAAATTGATGCCAGGGCCAAGACGATGCCTACCTAGCTAGCATGTAGCGTGTGCGATCTTGCAAAAGTCGGAAAGCGGTGGGTTCTGAACGCAAGCACGATCAATACATTCCACCCCAAGCAATAGTGAGTTAAGCCCCCGGCAGCTGCGAGCGTTTCACGAGTCAGATCAATGTAGCTTGGCGCCATACCTGCAGAAGCCGAGGACTTTGCTTCGGCATTGGTCGTAGCTCCAGGCCTCCTATATTCCAGCAAGGCGATGTCCGGTGTGAGTTTGGTCGGGATGGTGGCGGTCCGACCATTCGCGGTCAGCCAACGGTGGACAGCTCCAGTAGACGTACTGCAAATTGGTGAGTCTGATCTTAATGGGAGGCCCTTGCGAAGCCTGGCCGCTGGCAGCAGGCGAGGCCGCGGCTAAAGAAGTCTGGGCCCGCTCCTGCTTGAGGCGAGCAACTGTTTCGTGGGCCAATGCCTTGAGAAAAAAAAAACATGTGAATGTGAATGTGAGGAGAGAAGGCATGCGTCTAAAGTTGAGCACCAGCGAGGGGGCAGGGAGGGTGAGGGGATGAGTAGGGCCAAGAGGTGCACCTGGTACAGCTCCGAATCGGCCTGATTGAAGGTAGTGGCGTTGTCAAACATGAGGTCAAGGTCGGCCAGTGCCGCGTCAAGGTTTGCATATTTCGCCTTTTGCAGATGGTCCTCGATTTGTTCAAGGGAGATGGGCTTTTGAATGACTTGGTAGTAGATCGCCCACTGCTTGCGATCGGGTAGCTCCAAGAACGGCTGTCGACCCATGGACCATCACATCCCGTGTCAGTGGGGGCGTATCATGAGCATTTTTACCCACTGTGCAATTCAAACTCACCTCGGCAAGATCGTAACCATCCTCCTCATTGCGGGCCGAGCGGATAGCGTTGAGCAGTCGTCGAATCTGTGCAACAAACAAAGGAAGCAACGTTTTCAATGAGGTGTGTCTCTGCATCAAGGCGTCGGAGCCAGTGCAGAACCAAAGTAGCGAGCTGAGGGCGCAGGAGCCATGGCTCACCTCTTTGTACTCTGTTGAGCTTTGGTCGACTGATTTGCTTGGGTTGAGTTTGAGCTTGATTTTGAGCCCGGAGGCCGGTCGCGGCTCCATGTACTCGTTCACCGTCAGCTATCGTTTGCAGGGACATCAGGCTTGGTGGTTTGTGCAGGAACAAGGGGGGATGCATGGTGTATTCACCTTGATGGTGGGCTGGCCCGGGACTTTGAGTTTAACCTTGCGTGGCGCTTTGGCATCAGGCGGGGGCGTTTCTGCTGCGGCGCCTCGGGTACGACGACTGGAGCTGCGACGGGGTTCGGGGGCTGGGGCCGGTGTAGTAGGAGCGGTTTTGGCAGGCGTAGCTTGCTCCTGTTATCGGGATAATATTGGAAGGGGGTGAGTTGCCATCGGGCAAACCAAGGCGCGGTGACGACGGGAGGATGGGACGTGCCTTTTTCTTCTTCTTGGATGCCATCTTCGCCTCGTCAGCGGCCTCTTCGTCGAGGAAACGCGTCAGCATGTTTTCGGCTGTTTCCAAAAGGGCCAAGGCGTCGTCAAAAACAATGGTACCGGGAGAATTGTACGTGAAGGCGTTGTCAAACATCGTCCGGATATCGCGCATCAAGTCCTCGAGGAAATACTCGGGTTCTCGGACGCGCTGGTGCGGTTAAAGGGAAAAGAAATGTAGCAAGTGAGTCGAGCATCAAGAGGAGAGGTTGGCAGGACATGAGCCGCCCCAGCAACGCAACATCAGAACAAATGCATGGAGCAGGGCACACCTGTTTGAGGTCGTTAATGCAGATGGGTGTCGCAATGATTTCATAGTAATCTGGGTACATGTCTCGCGGGGGCAGATCGATAAAAAGCTCGCAGTGTCGCTCGCGGGTATGTTTGTTGCGTACGCGGAGGCTAGGCAAGTGAGGTGTGATCCGTACGGGAATGATGAGTGTGGTACGTGGTGGCGGGTGGGTCGCACAAAGGCAGAAGCGTACAGAGCATCAATGATCTTGCCGCGACGGCGGTCATTCTTCACGGCTGACGGTGTTTGGGCTCCCTCGCGACGAGCCTTGAGGAGCTCAATCGAGCGGAGTGCAGCCGCCTGCTCTTCAGTGAGGAGAGCCGATTCGGCTTCGGTCGTGGCCGCGTCGCGCGCCTTTTGCGAGCCACACTTGTCCTGGGCGCTGTCGGCGAGCAGGGTTTCAAAGCGTTGGAGGGTTGTCTCTTGGATTTTGAGCGCGCACTTGTAAGCCTGCACGCCATGTTCAGGGAAGCATGAGTGTGTAGTCAATTACTATCCAAAGCAAGCTCGGAGAGCTGAGATGAGATCGTACGTGCGAGGCAGGGCGGTGGTAGGCCAAGGCATTCTCGGTAAGGAGCAGCATGTCGTCAAAAAAGCTGCGCATGAGCTTGTAGCGGCCCCCGTTCAACTTGGCGCGGATGCTTTTGAAATCGATGGGCTTTTCGATTTCCTGATAGTATGCTGGCTCGTCATTCTCAGACGGCAGCTCCTTGAAGGGCTAAGACAGGGGAAGGAGCGCGAGCGCGAGATCGCGAGAAGGCATTTGTGATAAGTTTTTTGCCTCGTGCGCTCGAGGCCCATGCCTTTTGAATGCCTTTTTCCCTGCAAAAGAAAGAGGAGGGGTGGATCTTCCGTTGCGCGCACAGTTTGACGGGCAGAGGCCAGCGATACCTGGGTGATGGGCTTGTTATGAATTGACATGGCCTCCAAATCGTCCAGGAGTTGGGCGATGACGGCTTGGCGAAAGCAGATATGACGATGTGAGCTCTATCGATGGCAAAGCCGAGGCCCGGGCACACACGAAGCCGCGCGATTCGACCTACCTTTGCGCATGCGTAGGCGGCTGATGGCATCCATGTCAATACGAACGGCCACGCGCTTGGGACTTGGCGCAGCATCTGTGGTGGTATGAACGCGGTGACACGTGTGAGCGTGCGCCAAGGGAAGGGTGCCAAAGGCCGGCGCAGCTTGGCTCGAGCCCTTGCGAGAATGGTTTCAAGTGTCAGGTACGAGCGCTCAACAAATGCATTTGAAAAACTGACCTGTCGCTGCCGCCGCGGCCGCGGTGGCTGCCGCACGGGAGCGGCGTTTGGACATGGGAGCAGGTCTGCGCACAGGTCAAGGATGGCGGCCTGAACGGCCCCTACGTTTAGCTCGCGAGCCTGAAGTAGTGTGGCTACAAAGCACCACAAGTTGGGTATCGTTAAATAGCTCACGGAGCTGTCTGTTTACGAAAGTTGCTGGATGGGCGCTGCAGCTCCTGTGAGTGCCGCGACAGGCGCAATGATCTCGACCCGCTGCCGTTGGCGGGTTGGGACTGTGTCTTTCTTTTGTTCCCTCAACTTCTGACCGTTTCGAGGGTCAAACTGTCCCAAACGCCTACACACTGACCCCCCAATAATCTTCTTTTAAGAAGAGGAAAGTATAATACATCCGCGTGTCCATCGATGATCAGCCGACTTTTAGTTTCAAGGTGCAAGGTGACCTGGCTCCTGGGATGGTCTCAGGCCCTCGCCTCCAATAGCCCGGCTCCTCTGACCTGCTGCTCTCTCGGCCACGCACGTCGCTGAATCGCGCTCTTTCAACCCTCGCCGAAGGAAGGAGGAGAGCACACTCAGAGCGCCAAGAGACTGAAAGACTGGAGGTATATGGAGACTGGGAGACTGGGAGACTAGGAAGGGAGATTTCCTCTGTTTTCCGGCTCTGAAGTTTTTTGCTTTGGATATAATGCAGATAGATTTGAGGAAGTTGTTGTGATTGCTCTAAAGACTTGGTCCCCCTGTATAAAGGGGATTAAAGATGTTGCAGATCTTTTTGCTGTTATTGTTGTTATTGTTTTGGCGCGTTTTTGCATGATTTAGACGACAACGACGAGGTAGGAGGAGGAGCCAGTGCGCGCGCGGTCTCTGCTGTCGTTTGGGATGATGCGCGCTCAGCTCATTTTGCGCCCTTCGCTGGCACCTTAGCACGCTCGACTCTATGCCCTGAAGAAAGGCTGTACTGCTGGGTGCACGCAACGGTTCACCGCTCGCGGGGCAGCAGATCGGGGCGTTTTATGCGCTTGCGCACGCTGCCCTTTGAAAGCTACAAAGTCTCTCGGGTGGAGTCGACGGTGGCAGAACGCCCGCGACTTCCCTGGGCTGCGCAAGCCCCGAGGCATCAAGCGGTAAGACCTTCCTCTGATACTGGGCAGTATGAACCATGCCTCCCCTCCGAAATGGTTGCCTCTGCTCTCGGAAATCGGGGGGGTCTGCCACTTTTATCAGTACATCGATGTTGTTGTTGTTGTTGTTGTTGGGTGTGGCCAGCAAGCACCACAACCCAGACACATAATCTTCCCAACAGCAACCCCGTAGCTGTTCTCATCAGTGCACCCACATTTGACAACAAGGGTCGACCTCTGCTCGCTCTCCGCATACGAGTTGTCCTCGGCTCACCAAAACGTTTGCTTCTGATCCTGCTCCACGCCGCGTCTCAGGCCTTGGAGTCGTTCTCGCCTGCGGTTTCACCACTGCTTGGCTGGAACAGGCACCACGACCACCGCCCTTTGTCGCGAACAGCATCATGGCGGGTCGGGGTGGGGCTGCCGCCGCGCTGCCGCAGCTCTCCAATGAGGCCCAGCTGCAGATCATGAACTTGGTCAAGCAGGGCATGAGTATGGATGAAGCTCTCAAGCGGGCCACGATGATCGAGGAGCAGGAGCGTAAAGATCGCGAGGTATGCGCCTTCCTTGCCTGGACGACGAGAACCAGGCCAGCATTTTCTGTGCCATCTACTGCGCTAGTCCACACATGCTCACACGCACGCCCGTGCGCCTCCCCCTTGTACCTCTTGGACAGACAACTGCGCTGGCCCCAGCTAAATCTGGTACGATTATCGGCCGGCAACAGCCGCTTTCCGCTATGAGATTTTATTTCTAGTGCTTTTCCCAATCTCTTCCTCTTCTTCTTCTTCTTCTTCTTCTTTTTTTTTTTTTGTGTGTGTGTCTGTGTGTGTGTGTGTGTGTGTGTGTGTGTGTGTGTGTGTGTGTGTGTGTGTGTGTGTGTGTGTGTGTGTGTGTGTGTGTGTGTGTGTGTGTGTGTGTGTGTGTGTGTGTGTGTGTGTTCTTGTCAAGGTCTGGCGCCAGCTGGCCCGCGCTGCTCTTCCACTCAGCCTCACCAAGTGTACTTGCGTGTGCAGCCTGGGGGTCTTCCACCAAAAGCCGGCACAGCCGTTCCGCTTCCTCCGTTTCCAACCGCTCCGTTGAGATGGCTGCTGCTAAAGCAGCCAGCAAATCAGCTGCACCGGCTGCCTCGGCTCATCAGCAGCCAGCGGGAGATGATGAGGCAGACAGTGAGAAAGACATCAACCGAGCCACGCTCGACGCCGTGACAAAGTTCGTTCTCACTGACTCCGTTTTTTAATTCTCTCTATCCCACCTTTCTCCGCCTTGCCCACCCGTTCTGTCCCTATCTCGGGCTCTTCCATCCCATTCTCTCTTTCTCTTCTCTCTTCTTCTTGTTTGTCTTGACCTGCGCGCACGACAGCCAACCAGCGTTCGTGAAACGTCCTGCCCTCACCCTTTGTGCGACTGCCTTTTTGAAACTTTCTCAGAATGGTGCAATCAGGCAGCATCAGTGCTGAGGACGCCATGCGACATGCCGAGGCCTTGAACCAAGTGCGCGTGCGCAAAAAAGGCGATGCACAACGCATTCTTCTCATGAACATGGTCAAGGTTGGTGGCGCGCAAGAACAAGCAGCACGACCTCACGCGTGCCTTTCGCCCCCAATTTAGCGCCCGCATCTGACGCACGCCTTGCTTGAACTCCTCTCCCCCTCGGCCTCCCAATAGGAAGGAAACCTTTCGATCGAAGAGGCAATCAAGCACGCACGGGGTATAGACGCGAAGCCACATGTCGCCTCCAACAAACAAATGCAAATAGAACTGTTGCCTTTTGCTCATCATGTGCACCCTCATTCGTCAGGTATGGGCGTACAAGTTGAACCCGAGGACAAGCAAGCCGATGTGAGCAGCAAGTGGGGCCCACACGCCGATAAAATCTACAACTTTGGTCCGTCTCCCGCTCAAACTGCCCAGATGGCGCGCATGTGTTGTACCCCGCGCGCCAAGTCAACCGCAGACTGACTGTTGGCCCTTGACTGACATTTTGCATGGATCCAGGTGTGTATAAGCTCAACCGCCTGAAGGGTGCTCAGCGACGTGTCTTGCAGCTTGATTTTCAAACTGAGGTATGCCCGCCTTTCATTGCTGGCGCACCCCAGCGAACAGAAACGACACAAGCTTATTTCTACTTGGAGGGCCCTTCATCTTTAAAGTCCAACCTCACGCGTATCTGTTTCGTTTCAGGTCATGTGCAACGTTCAGCGTGGTCATCGCAACAACCAATTTCCCTTCTCTTCCATCGAACGTGTCGAGAGCGAAGTATGTCAACCTTGACCGCCATGACCCTTTTGCTCGCTCCTCAAGCTCTGGACCTCTGCTCCAACTCTGATTCCCCCCCTCCCTTGTCAATGGTCAGGATGGCGTACACTTTACCATTTACTTCGTGGGGGAAGCCCGTCCACCCTATGAGTACGAAGCCGACTCCCTGGAAGAGAAGAACAAGATCTTCCGCATCCTGTCCGTCATCGTCAACATCAACCGCAACACCAAAGGCGGTGGCACTGGCATGGGGGTGCGTCTCGCGGAATGCGCAACATCCGGGTTGTAGTCCCCCTTTGCACCGGCAGTTTGATTGGCTCATCCTTCGCTTGCGCCCCTGTGCGTAGCCATCAGACGAAGTCAAGAAGCAAAGCATCAAAGAGGGTCTGGTCGAAAAGAAGGGTCATTCCCTGGCGTACTTCAATTGGAACACGCGCAAGCTCGTGGCTCGCCCCGGCGAGTTGGCGTACTACAAGGAAGATGACCTCAGCAATGCCCTGAATATCATCACTTTGGGCCAGGGCTCTTCCGTCTCCAAAAAAGACCACGATTGCTTCAATGTCATTGCTCCCGGCAAGGTATGCCTCCTGCAATTGGTTCGGGGCTTCAACCCAAAAGCTGATGCAACTCAAAGCCGCAAGCTCACCCCTCCTTTTTTGTCATGCGCTGTCCGGGTCATGGCCTACAGAAACACTTTACTTTTCGAGTCCTCTCCATCGGCGAGCACGCCAACATGGAGTGCGTTCGGGAACATTGCTCTTTGCCTCGGTTCTTGCTTCACCGGTGACAGCAGCTGTAGCCGCCATCCTTTACAACTCATGTGTGTTTTCTACACACGCCCTCTGCTCTTTGTGATGACCATGACTAGGGCCATCGAGGCTGAACGGGATGAATGGGTGGATGCTGTGCAAACAGCCATCAACATGAAGGGAGGTAGCGGTGGTGGGGTACCTGCCCTACTTGAGAATCAGATGAAGAAGCTGACGGGCATCTTGGCCAAAATGGTCAAGGAAATGACAGCCCTTTCAGCCGTACGTCTCTGTCCTGCTTTGTGCCCCAACGCTCCTCAATCACCCATGACGTGCTCCGTTGTATATGAACGAAAACTTACCTTCTCCTGACAGTTTGTGGGCCGTGGCGAGGGGGCCAAGAAAATCACAGCCCTGCAAGGGCTCACGGAAAGCTTGGTCGTAGAGCTATCCGAGCTGCCTGTTTTGGACAGAATAGGTGGTGATCTGCAGGGCAATGCTCTATCGGGCGTTGGCGGTGGAAGCGGTGGAGGCAAGCCTGGAAACGTTTTGGCTGCCCTCCTCAAAAGCTCTTATGTCGCCGGTTCTGGGGATGGCGCCGCTCCACTCAAAGTCACAATTACACGTGCCTCTGCTGGTGAGTTGTGGCATCAACTTGATCGTCATGCATTTTGCTGCTTAGTCGCGGCCTCATGCTCACCTTTCCCTTCACCGGTTTTTGCAGAGGAAAAGTGGGGCTTGGGTCTGGGTGCCAGCAATGAAATTTCCAACGTGGAGCCTGGCAGTGTATCGGCAACTGCTGGCGTGGAGAAGGGTTATATTCTCACCCACGTCAATGAGGAGCCGGTACTTCCCGATGCCGAAGCCAAGCTCGATGGCGAAACTTGCATGAAGCGCATTCAGGCGGGTCTGCAGGCGCTGGAAGTCACACTCACCCTCGTGCGCAAGGCGGGTTACAAGGCACCCAAGCGCATCATGAGTGGCCCGGCCCCGGGCAGCGAGGATGGCCCCACAGCCGCCGACCTGAAGCAACAAGAGATTGCCGTGCGTAATTATGGTTTCGCTGTCATTTGCGCGCGCTCGAACCGGCTAGCTCTCCCACTTCTTGGCTCAGGGCAGGTGCAAATCGGCGCTTGATCGGCATTCAGGACTTGATTCTCATCAAGTCTCAACATGTGTCGTGATTAGGATCGAGCGGCACTTGAAACACAGCGCCGTGAAGAAGAGGCACATCAGCGCAAGGTCAAGGAGCGTGAGGCAAAAATGAGCAGCTTACGCGCCACAATCGATGAAAAGCAGGACACACTTCGCAAACTTGAGCTGCAACGCAAGGTCAGTTGGGAACCTGGCTGATCAACTTGGAAAAGGTTGCTCGGCCTCGCTTAGCGTCATGGGACATCTCTTGCAGCAAGTGACAAACCCAGGCCCAACGCTTGGGCTACGAGCGCGAGATAGCATGCTCACCGTCTTCGGTTTGCTTGCGTGCCCCCCTTCTTGTGGCCACTCAGGCGTGCGTTGAGCATCGCGAAGCTCGGGATCAGGTCCAGGAAGCAACACAGGACATTCACATGCTTGAGTCGGCTATCGCTGGTGGCGACGCACCCAGCGAAGAAGAAGAAAAGGCTGCCGAGGCCAAGGCCGCCGAGGCTGGCACTGCTGTGAAGAAAGCTGAGGCAGACTTGGATCAAGCTCGTCTTGAGTTGCATCAAGCCAAGGGGCCTGCCGAGGTACGCAGCAAGCATGAAATCGCGGCGACTCTCAACCCACCTGCTGACATGTGACCTATGTGGCATGCTGATAGGTGTCAGCCAAGAGCAAGGTGGACGAAGCGCGAGAAGCAGCTGGTGTCGCGCGCGTCGCCCATGAAGCTGCACAGCAGGAACTCAGTCTGACTCAGGGCCGTCGCCTCGCGGCCGACTCTTCGCCCGACGAACTGCAAGACAAACTCAAGAACAAGCAGGTTGGTAGCATTGGCCGATTAAGTTTACAAATAAATTGCATGCCATTGCTGCTTCTAGCTTGTTTCTGTGCTTCTTTTGGCTGGTTGGCTGTTTGTGTGTGTGCTGGTTACTGATTTTGCTGTTGTGCTTGATGGCCCCCTGTGGACATCCAGGCCACGCTCGAGAAGCGCAAGGCTGCAGCCGATACTGCTCAAACCAAGCTAGGTCGCTTGAGTGGGCTTGAAAAGTTTGAGCGCGAGATGGAAGAAGCACAAGAAGAGCTTCGCGATGCCGAGGCCAATTTGAAACAGGCTCGCGAGGACGCCAAAGACCCTGAAGCGGCGACGGCACGGGCGCAATCCAACGTCGACGCGGCCGAAGCCAGGCTCAAGGAAGCGCAGGCGTAGGTTTTGCTTTCTCACTCGGCATCACGTGCTGTGTCCTTGAGTCATGACTCATTGTGTTTCTCCCATGTACATCAACACATCGATGCTGTTCCATGGGTGCTTGCAGCAATTACAAGCAAACCAAGGAACAAGATGACAAGGATGACATGGATGCTGCGGAGGAAACTCTGAGCAAGGCACGCGAACAGCTGGAGCTGGCATCTAAGCCCGAATTTCTCGTGTCCGTGGCCGAGGCCGGTCTGGCTTCAGCCAAGAAAAAGCTAGCAGATGGCCGCAAGGCACATGCTGAAGCTGAGGCTCTCTTTGCCCAGGAGGGTGGTCCTTCTCTGGCCGTGCTAGACTGGGAGATTGAACAACTTCGCCAAGCTTTAAGCAAGGGTATGCGCGGTGCCCATGCGCGCAACTGGCCCGTTTCTAATCAACCATGGCTTCTTCACTCTATTTACCACTCGTCTCTGGTGTATGATTTGATTTTGCTTCGTAGTTGAGGATGAGCTGAAACAAGTGGAGACTACCCCTGTGGCTGCCCCCCCGCCCCCACCAGGGGCACCAGGTCTGGCAGGTGCACCTCCACCCCCACCCCCGCCAGGCATGGGTGGCATTCCGCCCCCACCGCCACCTCCGGGTATGGGGGGCATCCCACCTCCGCCCCCACCCCCGGGAATGGGTGGTGCGCCTCCGCCTCCACCCCCGCCCGGCATGGGTGGCATTCCCCCGCCGCCCGGCATGCCAGGTTGGTTCTTTTTCCTGTGTTTCGTGTCTCCAGATCACCACTTTGTCAAATTGCAGGTCGTGACACCTGCATGTGCTGTTGTGTTCTTTGTTTCTGTTCCTGTTTCTGTTTCTGTTTTGTTTTGTTTTGTTTTGTTTTCTAATTGTGGGGTGATCTCGGCAGGTTTCGGGGTACCCATGGGTCCTCCCCAGCGAACACCCATCAAGCCTCGCACGAAAATGCGTCCCTTCCACTGGATCAAGGTGACCAATGTGGCCCTGCCAAAGACCTTTTGGAACGATCTGATCCCCAAGGTTAGTGTTGATGGATACTGCCATACACGTGCCCCCGTGCCTGCTGCTGAGCAAATGCCTGACGTTCCACCATGCACGCCTTGAATAGGGCGACCACAAGGTCGATCAAGATCGCATCGAGGAGCTCTTTGCAGCCGATGAGACCAAGGTCATCAAGAAGAAAAAGACGGAGCAGCCCAAGACTCTCCTCGACGCGAAGCGTGGTCAGAACCTGGGTATCTTCATGCGTGGCTTCAAGATTCCCCTGCACGACTTGGACGTACGCCTCAATATTCTACCCCCCTCCGAAGGTCTGTTGAGAATTTCGTGCTATCAAGCTCCTTTGCCGTGGACCCGCTTGTCGATATGAACGATCGATGTCCGACCCAACTTGTACCGCGCCACCATTGCCACGGCTGAGGGCTCATTGTCGATGCACGATGGGGAATGTCGTGTTGCGTGATATTCAGACTGCCTGACTGTTGAGTACATTGTTGCGCTGCGCAAGTTGGCGCCTACTCCAGAAGAATTTGAATCATACAAGCGCTATCCGGGCGATAAGAGCCAACTTAGCGACATTGATCAGTTCTTGTTGAAGCTGATGGAGATTCCGAACCTCAAGCCCCGCCTCGACCTCTTGTTGACCATCCATGAGGTTGGTGACGAGCAATGCGTTGTTTTTTGCCTTGGAATGGCCATCGCGAGCTCACCTGCTTGTTCCTCTCGTGTCGTAGTTCCCTCTGCAGTTTGAGGAGCTTTCTCCGGAAATCTCCCTGACTTTGAACGCCTGCAAACAACTCAATGGGAGCAACAAGTTTAAGGACGTGCTCTGGCACATCTTATCCATTGGCAACTACATCAACGGGAGCACGCCCAAGGGAGGCGCACACGGCTTCATGCTCAAGTCTCTCACCAAACTCGCAGATAGCAAGGGTAGGTGGTGTGCAGGCGCATTGGCCCGTGCTGGAAGCTTGGACATCATCTGATGCGCGTCTCTGGTGCAGGCCGGGACAAGAAAACCACCCTGCTTGATTTTGCCATTGAGCATTTGCAACAATTTTCGCCCAAACTGCTACCCTTTGCTGAAGATCTTCCGGACGTGAGCAAGGCCACTGAAGCTTCAGTCAAGGGTCTGTCAGCCGAGGTATGCCAGATTTACGTCGGAAGGTGAATGTCTTCTTCTTTTTTCTTTTTTTTTCTTCTTTTTTTTTTTTTTTCTTCTTTTTTTTTTTCTTCTTCTCCTTCTTTTTTGTGTCCCTCGTCTTTTCAACCAAAGATTGAGCCAGCATACATCGCCTCTCAGCGCAAATGGTCTGCGTGTAGGTGGAGGTGTTGGCACGTGACCTGCTCAAGATTGATCGCGGCGCCAAGCGATTGAAGGAAGACCTCAAAGAGGCACCTTCGCCGGCACAGGAAAAGTTTTTCAAGCAAACAGAAAAATTTGTCAACAAGTCAGTAGGCTCGTGGGTTCGGCAGTCCCATACCAGCAGGGCCTCATGCCGGGCACACCTTGGGCCTTGGCCATGATCAAAGTTGATGCGCTGCAGTGTGCGCGAGATGTTGGGGACTGATGGAACAAGTGCATGCGTTTAATTCTTGTTTGTTTTTGTTTTACTAAAGGTTTGAAGAGGAGCTAGTTCAACTGCATGCGGACGTGTCTGAGACAGAGAAGGCGTACAACAAACTTTTGGCTGACTTTGGCGAGCGACCAAACACCGACTCGGAAGAGGTCTTTGGAAACTTGGCCAAGTTTCTGGAACGCTACCGAGAAGCTTATGCCAAGACGCTCGAGCCCAAAGACAAGAAGAAGGAAACGGTACGTCAGGCACATGCACGCCCTGTCATGCTTCCTAAGCTCCGCTCAATTGCACTTGGTTTTGCGCGTCACAGTATGCTGAAAAGAAGAAGCGCGAAGCGGCTGAGGCGAGCAAGGCCAACAAAAATGAGGCCAAGCCTGCGAATGGCAAGGCTACGACCAATGAGGGCGCAAGCACAACAACTGCGGCCACTCCTGCAAATGCTAGCAAGGCCCCTGCAGGAAAAGAGGTGCGTTGTTCGAGGCCGATCTTTCAATTTGTTTGCAGGACACTGGATGGCATCGCTTTTGTTGCGTTGGCCACTGCCCTGCCGCATTGAACCCCCTGTGTCCTTGAATTGGTGCTGACCACGACGGCCTCTGCTTTGGTGCTTTGGGGAAGCAGAAAAAGGTCAACCCCTTTGCCAAGCCCGGCGATGGTGCCGGCGCCGAGCCGAGCAAACCCAAGGCGAGCAACCCTTTTGCCAAGCCAGCAGAGGCTACTGCTACTAGCCAGGCCACAAGCAGCAACAGCAATACAAAGACTGGCAGTGCAGCGAGTTCTGAGCAAACAGCTGAGTCGGTGCAATTAAAGCACGTCGAGCCGAAAAAGAAGGCGCCTGCGGCCGTCGTGGTTGAAGACGATGGCGTGGAAAGGGCGGGAGGTTACGGAGACCAGCATCAGAGCAAGACGTACGAGACAAATGTCGTCAATCCTTTCAAGGATGTAAGTTGAAACCTGGCTTCTGCCAGTTACTTCTATTCCTGCCACGTCAACTCTCTGCCCGACGGCGAATCGACCACTCACCTGCCGAGTTGGCTGTTGCAGGAAGCGCTGCGTGGTGGCGCCAACCCGTTTGGCAAGGCTTCAACCAAGAAGTCTGGTGGTTTTTCTGCGGTGGCCCCGGTGGTATGTGCTTGTCCACGACATGCACATGCTCCTTTTTGCCATATTCGCAGAGCTCACTCACACGTGTCTGATGGAAAATGTAGGCCAAAGGCAAAAAGAAGCAGGGCGAAGCGCCAACGCGCACTGGATATCTGGACAAGCTGTCCACAGGGCGCACGCGCAAGTGGGAGAGTCGCTTCTGTGAGTTGGTGACTGCAGGCTACCTCCATTACTACAAGAAGGAAGGCGGCAAGAACACGGGGTCTGTCTATCTACGCGGCTGCCCCGTGCGTCTGGATCCCGAAGATGCGACCGTGGTGCTGATTCAGTCCGAGGAGAAGCTCCATACATTCCGCGCGAGCTCGGCGATGGAAGCGGCAAAGTGGAAGCAAGATCTGGAATACTATAGTTCTTAGGATGCTTGATGGCTGCTCTTTTCTGCTTCTCTTTTCATACTTTCTTGTGTTTAGGTCAAATCAAAAACTCCAAAGGCTGTTGGACATTTCTGATCTACCAAATCCACCCGATAAGGATCCCGTGTCAGATGATCGCTACAGCCTGAGGGCCCTTTCTCTGCTAATTGAGATGACAGTGAGACGATGCAACAGAGTGGGCTCGTCTTGAACATGATATATTTTATGCACTCAATTGGAGCTGCTTCTATAAATCGAGGTGCACGCAAAGAGATGGGATGCGGGCAAAGCAGATGCTATATCAAGCCTCAAAGGGCGAGGCGAGCTCGAAACCAAGACAGTTCATCCTCGAGTGCATTGCTAGAAGAATGGCCAAATACAGGGGTGAGGTCGGTCAAGAAAAAGGAACGTAAATGCAAGCGAAGCAGAAGTTGGAAGAGCCAAAACAGACGTGGAGGTGACGGCAGCCACTTGCTCGCCATGCTGCAAGAGACGCAGCAAGAGCTGTGGATCAACGCCAGGATGCTCAGCAAGATTTCCACCCACGCGAAGCAAGCCGTGTGCCAACTACGAAAGCACAATCCAACGTCAATCGAGGGATCGAAAGATGAAGGTGAGCCATGTCTGGGGCATGATTCGCATCCGTTCAACATAAATGGGGCACTGAGAGCCCACAACGCCTGTGGCCCTGCAAGAGTCCCACCACTTCATCAATCAGTCGCTTCTCTTCGACGGCGACGTGATGTTGGTCCTGATCTTCTTGAGCAGTGGCGGCCGGCAGCATGGCTGAAACGGCAACCTGGGTCTTGTCCACAGCAAGCGCTACGCTCGTCACTGCCTCGGGCGGCCAAGCCACGCCTGGGTGGGGGCGGGCACAACGTCCAAACAAGGTGAGATATAGACATTTGGGCTTTGACAGCTGGAAGTAATTTGGTTTGAGCAATGACACCAGAGTCGGTTGGCCGCCGGCGCTTACCAAGTAAGAGCGCCGTGCACCAGAGCACGCTGCTAAGAGTGATGGGATCGTCGGCGTACCACTTGAGCCTGATGATGGAGATTGGATGGTGAGTCTGATCGGGCTAAACCAAGATTAGGCTAGAATGGGACAAAGCAGACGATAGCAGGGACCTACGCTGTAGGTAGCAAAGTGATCAGGCCACTGTCGATCAAACGCTGCTTGGCATCGTCACAGCCGCCAGCGAGCGCCGCCAGCAAATGCCATAGATGGGCAGCAGCAAAGCTCTCATGCCGAGTCTATGCACCAAATCGTTGCAATTTGGCATGGCTCGAGTGAGGTTTGAAAATTGAACTCGGATCAAACCTGGACGAGGACGGAACACACGGACTTGAGCTAAAACGACGAGTTGATCAGCCCCTTGATCAAGTAATCGCAGTGGAAGATCTATAGCCGTTCAACCGGGCGTGAGGTGGGCTGGTATAGGCGTGTGCGCCAGCGAGAGATGCATTGAGCCAAGACCAGCATACCCGGGCTATCGACTGCCATGTTGGTGAGGCCCCAGCTGGCCTGGGCCAGGAGGAGGGGGCTACCGCTTTGTGCCAGCGCCAACAAATAGGGCACAGAGGCCAGGAGCGCCTGCACAGAAAAGGTACAGGAACGGCGTGAATCGGATCGGGTGTTTTGAAGTTGCTGCACACGCACGGCTGAGACACAACATTCACCTCACCTGCACGGCTGAACTGCCCCCGGCAGCAAGGTTGGTCACGCAGTAGCATGCCTGCCATCCAGCAGCGCACACTTGTGAGTGCCAAGGCGTGGGCAGAAGGAAAAAGGAATGTTAGATGCTCGAAAGCTCCAAAAATCACCCTTACCTCCAGTTGCGTCCCGGGCTTGAGGAGATAGATGAGCAAGGTTTTGACGGCGTCAGGCAGCCTTGGTTCACATCGTGACGGGAGGCGGGGAAGCAAATCCGTGAGCGTGTTCTGAAAGCAGCAAATTCTCCAAGAGGCGCTTCAAAAATGTTGTGTGCGAGTGGAACAAACTGCAGGAAAAGACTCCGATTCTCCTCATTGAGATTAAGAGCGTGGGCGATGTGGCGGAGTGCCTGGGCCTTGTTGCGACTGGACTGCAGCTGCTCCCAGAGCGCCTGGAGCTGAAGGTCAGAGAAGCTTTTGAGCCGAGGCGGATGGAGGATAAAAATCACATTGAGGTAGGCGAGGACACATACTGAGGTATCTTGACCAGCGTAGGTGGGACCATCAACCGATTCAAGATCGACAAAGGACCGCTTCCAGTTGTGCTGGGCTGCCCGCCCCTCTTGTCGAATCTCTGAGCTCAGACATCAGCCCGTTTGCATCTGTGAGGCCGCTTCACCCAGGTTTTTTTTTCCCATAGTCCATGCTCTCGTTTTGCGCACACACACACACACACACACACACACACACGGGCACGCAAACCGCAAACGCCACCTCCAACCCGGCAAACGATGCGCAAGACTGACGTTGCGCGAGGAGCCGCCGCCGTTCCCGCAGCAAATCCGCATCTCGGAAGCGCCGGTTTTTGAAGCGCGCCAGTCGCTTCTCTGCCATCATGTGTCAATCATCACACTATACATAATTGTCAGCGTTGACATAAGTATTTTACTTTATTACCCGGTCGGAGCCGTGGAAGTCGATCAAAGCCGTTTCTTCATCCCAAGGAAGAAAATACTTTTTTCTTGTGTGTGTGCGGCGACGACGACGTGTGTGTGGCAGCGGGCAACAGGGTGTAGTGGCGGCGCAGTGGCGGCTGCTCTTGACGGCAGCCAAGCCTTGGTCGTTGAGCGTGCATTGGAGAAGATTGTGACACTGTGAAGTTGGTGGGGTGTGGACTGCTTTGGAGGCTTGGCAAACACCGGCACGATGAAGTATGTGTGCATTGCATTCTTGGAAGAGCGGCGCGCCCTGATTTGTGTCGCGCCGCCAATGTATTGATTGACCTGATGGCCGGGTGGTTTCAGGTTCATGATTGACGACTTGCAAGTGTTCTTTCCATACGATCTCATCTACCCGGAGCAGTATGAGTATATGCAGGAGATTAAGCGAGCTCTCGACGCCAAGGTGTGCTCAACCTTGAGCGCGAGCCTGGCGCTCAGCCTCTTCCTGTCGTAGCTCCTCTCGGGGCGAGGCTACTGGTGTCCTCACCTCATCCGTTATGACCACGCGTGCATGTGTCGCCTTTCTTCCATTAGGGTCATGCCTTGCTAGAGATGCCTTCCGGCACTGGCAAAACAGTGTCCCTCCTCTCTCTGATCGTCTCCTACCAGCTGGTGCGGTCGCTCAGATTACCGTCCTGCACCTCGAATGCTGCTGTCTGAATCCCAAGGCTAGAAGCTTGGTGTGACTCGCGCGTGCATGACCTGATGTACGCACGCATGCACGTGTGTAGGGCTACCCTGGCCGCCTCGGCAAGTTTATCTACTGTTCGCGAACAGTTCCGGAAATTGAAAAGGTCCGAGCCTCTTATTGACAACCAGGTACAGTCTTTGGTGGGCCTGGCTTGCTCACGGCCCCATTCGCGCCAGGTTCTTGGCGAGCTGAAGCGCGTCATTGCATACATGTCCAAAGAGATGGGCCGAAATCTGGACTACCTGGGCCTTGGACTATCATCCCGGCGCAACATGTGCATCCATCCTGACGTCAGTTTGGTGCCCCTGTGGTGACACCTCGACGGACTGACGCATTTGTGGCGAAGTGTTGCTGCCTGATGACTCTTGCTGTTTGTTGGTGTGTTGATGCCGTTCCGCTTTCGTCTGTAGGTGAGCCAGGAGCGCACTGGGGCCATCGTGGATTCGCGCTGCCGCCAGCTGACGGCCTCATTTGTGCGCGAGAAGACCGCCGACGGCAAATCTCTCTGTACATACTTCAATGTGAGGCCCGTGGCTGCCACATGTTTGGCTTAATAGGCTCATTTGGCCACGCGTGTACCAACGTGGCATGCGCGCGGGAAAGAAAGACCTTTTTTGCTCATGCCAAGTGTGCTGATGTGCTTCCTTTGCAGGGCTTTGAGGCCCATGGCCGTGATGCCCCACTTCCTGCAGGAGTTTACAACCTTGTGCGTCTGTTGGTCATTTTGAGGGTTGTGCGACACGCTGGCCACCATCACCCTCTGGTTGCTAATTTACGCCCATGTTTGTCTCTGCAGGAGGACCTCAAAGTCTTTGGCGAACAGCGCAAATTTTGCCCCTATTTCTTGGCGCGCTATGCTGTGCGTATCAACCCCCGGAAGCCACACATACAATACATTGTGTCTCTTCATCGCAATGGGACGTTGAGGTCTCTTCATCGCAATGGGACGTTGAGGTCAAAGCCTTGCAAGTTTGACTGATGCTCACGTTGGAACAACACTTGTCTCGGTCATATCACATGCACAGATTACGCACGCCAACATTGTCGTTTACAGTTACCACTACCTGCTTGACCCCAAGATTGCTGAACTTGTGTCTCGGGAAATGGGCCGGGACTCGGTTGTTGTCTTTGATGAGGCGCACAACATTGGTTCGTGCTGTGGTTTGATCCCATGCTCGTTTTGCCTCATTACAAGTCGGCGACGTACCTTTCACGAGCATGGCCCGTATCTAGATAACGTCTGCATCGAAAGCATGAGCGTCACCATTCAACAACGTCATCTCGACCGCGCCACCGCCAATCTACGATCTCTGAAGAATAAGGTGAAAGAGTACGTAGGCCGCACCATGGAGGCCCTGGGATGCCACTTTGAGCCCCGATTTCATGGCGCGTCATTCGTCGGGGCCCGACAGGATGAAGGAAAGCAACACGGAACAGCTCCGGCATGAATATCAGAACTTGGTTCAAGGTGGGCTACAGCTGCACGCAATCCACATGCGATGGCAGGCGACCCGCTTTTAACGGGCTTGTCGTCGTTGTGGGATGCCGGCTCCACAGGCCTGCGCGATAACCGAGCCAATCAGGCCACTGACTCGGTGATGGCAAATCCGGTGCTTCCCCATGACGTGTTGGAGGAAGCCGTGCCCGGCAATATTCGCAAGGCTGAGCATTTTGTCGCGTTCATGGACCGCTTTGTTGAATATCTAAAGGTAGGCGTGGGTAGCAGATGGCGCCAGATTGCGTGCAGTACACGTCGTCGTTTGTTGCTTACGAAAGCTCTTGTCCACTTTGCATTGACTTGGGAACCACAACTCGAACCTGTCACCTGCTGCCCGTGTCCTAGACACGTCTTCGCGTCAAGCAGGTCCTCAGTGAGCCGCCAGCTGCCTTCCTGGAGCACGTCTTTCAAAGCGTGTGCATTGAAGCCAAGCCCCTACGCTTTTGCTCCGAGCGCCTGGGCTCCCTCTTGCAGGTCTGACAAGAGTCTCGCACCATGCTTGATGGAAGGGATGGGCAGCGGTGGTTCTGACCTCCCAGAGTGCTGCCAAAGACACTTATGTTTGGCTACCTCGGACGCAGACCTTGGAACTGGCTCGCATCGATGACTATGGCCCCATTACCCTCATTGCCAGTTTTGCCACGCTCGTCAGCACCTATTCCAAAGGTGGGTCAAAGGCACTTGGTGCGGCTCTCAATGAGTCACTTGTGACATATGCTTAGCTGATTTGCCGTGCCTTACCGCGGTTAAGGAGCATGCTCACCGTTTTTTATTTCCTTTCTTTTCTTCTTTGCTACTTGCAATGCGCGGTTTGGCTCATGTGGGATTTGACAGGCTTCAGTTTGATTATCGAGCCCTACGACGATCGCGCACCTTCAGTGCCAGACCCGGTGCTGCGCTTCACGTACGAACTGGGATGGAGTGTCCAGATGCCCCTCGATGTGAGCAGGTGTACAAAACCAGCACTCAACGAATGGCCTGCTTTGGTTTGACCCCTGCAGTTGCATGGATGCGTCCTTGGCCGTCAAGCCAGTGTTTGATCGCTTTCAATCGGTGATTATCACGTCTGGTACGTGGCTCGGGCAAAACATTTGACTCCATGTCTGCTTCTGCTTGTGGACAATGGTCAGTGCTGATGGCGAGCGAGGCTGGACATTTTACTCTGATTGACCTTTATCGTTTTCCCAGGAACCCTCTCGCCGCTGGACATGTATCCCAAGATTCTCAATTTTAGGCCTGTCACCATGTGCTCTTTTGACATGACCCTGAGCCGCACGTCGCTTCTCCCGATTGTACGTTGAGCGACCGTGCTCGCGTCGTCAGCCTGGCAACGGCTTTTACCGTGGGGTTCTCACCCTCATGACCGGTGCCTCAGGTGGTGACACGCAGTGCCGACCAGACCCCACTGTCGACGCGCTACGAGGACCGCGAGCAGTCGGCTGTGAAGCGCGGCTACGGGCATCTTCTTCTCGACATTTGTTGTGCGTGTTGCTTGCGAGAGATTGTGTTTTTTTGTTTGTTTGTTGATTTGTTTCTTTGTGTGTTTGTTTGTGCGTGCGCGCAATCCATGTGTATTTGTGAGGACTCGTTGTCGTACCATATCGCGTGTTCTAACCAGGGTACTTACTTGGCTGCAACTGTGCTTGATTCAAACTTGTCTAGCTGCGGTGCCTGATGGTGTGGTGTGCTTTTTTGTGAGGTGAGCTCTCGTGGGTGGGGCTCGCCGCCGTACTTGCTTCGTGACGACTACTGCCCCCCTCCCCCTTTGCTCTTCTCACCACCAGCATGTACACGACCACAGCTACGAGTATTTAGAGTCTGCAGTGAGCACGTGGATTGATCAGGGCATCATGACGCAAATTCAGGCCAAGAAGTTGGTGTTCGTGGAGACACAAGACGGCGCAGAGACGAGTCAGGCGCTGGACAGCTTTCAAAAGGCATGCGCCAATGGCCGCGGTGCCGTCCTGCTCTCGGTGGCGCGCGGCAAGGTGTCCGAAGGCATTGATTTTGACCACCATCTCGGCCGTGCCGTTGTCATGATGGGCATTCCCTACGTGTACACTCAGGTAGCGACCGTCTGCTGTGTCTGTGGAAGGCATCAGGTCCACCTGCAATCGTTGAGTAAGGCTGAGTAAGGCTCACGTGGCCCTTGTTGCCCGTGCGGTTGTGTGCGTTTGAATGTCTAGAGCCGGGTACTCAAGGCACGATTGGAGTACTTGGCCGACAATTTCCAGATCAAAGAGGGTGATTTCTTGACTTTTGATGCCATGCGGCACGCCGCCCAGGTATGTCGGGACCAGACGAGGCGAGGTGGCCGCATGATTTTCTCGACTCTGTCGCCCTGCACGGTTCTGGAGATGGGTTGGCTCATTTGCAGACGGTTGGCAGTGCGTCGGACGCGCCATTCGCGGCAAGACCGACTATGGTATCATGTGCTTTGCGGACCAACGATTCTCGCGCACGGACAAGCGTAGCAAGATTCCAAAGTGGATCCAAAAATACCTGACAGATACCCACCTCAACTTGTCCTCGGAGGAAGCCATGGTCTTGATCCGCCGCTTCCAGCGAGAGATGGCGCAGCCATACGAGAACACGCCTGGCCTCTCGCTGCTGACCCTGGAGGAGGTGAGCAGCATGATACTTTTGTGTGTGCGCTTGTAAGACAGGATCTTCAACCGAAAAGGGAAAGGTCCATGTCTGTGTCTGTGTCTGCGTCTGTGTCTGTGTCTGTGTCTGTGTCTGTGTCTGTGTCTGTGTCTGTGTCTGTGTCTGTGTCTGTGTCTGTGTCTGTGTCTGTGTCTGTGTCTGTGTCTGTGTCCGTGTCCGCGTCCGTGTCCGCGTCCGTGTCTGTGTCTGTGTCTGTGTCGGTGTCGGTGTCGGTGTCTGTGTCTGTGTCGGTGTCTGTGTCTGTGTCTGTGTCTGTGTCTGTGTCTGTGTCTGTGTCTGTGTCTGTGTCTGTGTCTGTGTCTGTGTCTGTGTCTGTGTCTGTGTCTGTGTCTGTGTCTGTGTCTGTGCCTGTGTCTGCTCTGACGATGCTTGCGGGGATGGTGGTGATCATGAACTTAGTTGCAAAAAGAAAACCGCAAGTACGCAAGCGCCAAGACGGTTTTTGACCTGGGCATGCTGGAAACTGGTGGGCATGCCCTCGGTGCTCCACCGGAAAAGCGTGTCAAGGATGCAGCGGACAGTCAAGCCAAGGCGGAGGCTGATGCATGATAGAGCCCATTGTATAACAGATATCCTCAGTCGCGTACCTGACTTGTGTGTGACAAACAGCTGTGCAGCGTCGTGTGTAGACGACGTGACGAAAACAATTAATCGAGTCAACGAGGACAAGGATTTGGCCGACAAGGCGAAGCAGATGCAAGTGTCATATCATGTCAATTATTCGAACACAGAAAACATACCAAGGTCCGGAGGGTGAACATGCACCACAGGCAAGAGCACACCAAACAGGGAGATTAGACGGCACGCCAAGGCATGAACAGCCAAAAGAGAAGCCGGGAGAGATCAGATATCAACCGAATTGTCAAAGTCAAAAAGGCCTTGGCCCCATATCTCGTTAAAGACACTTGAAAACATTCATTTGTGAACGACTATGCCCGGCAGCGAGCAAAAAAAAGCCTGGCCACGCTCCCAACAACAACAAGTCAGGGGGGGCGTGTACAAGAACAGGATGAACAAGAGGTTAAGAAAACGTCAATCAGGGCACACGCAGTGCGATTCCAAGAGTGACGCGGGATTAAAAATGTGCCTCCAGAACACGAGCACGCCGAGACGTGCGGCCAGTGAGAGGAGACTCTGGGCTCTGGGCCTTCCGTCAATTAGAGGCGATTGAGCTTGACCGTCTCCAGCTTTTGGTTGGCGTCGGCCAGGTTCTTGCGGTCAAACGTCTTGTGATCAAAAGTGCACTCGTGGTCGTCGGGGAAGCGATGTTTGCTGCAGAACAGGCCTTCGCATCGGCAAGTAAAGCCGAGCATGCCGACCTTGTTGTTGCAGACCACGCAGCGCTTCTTCTTCTTTTGCATGGGAGTGCCGTCGGTCGAGGCCGATGTGGACACGGCCGGCGCCGGGGAGGAAGGAGTCACCTCGGCCACAGGGGCGGGGGCTGCGGAGTTTGTGGCAGCGGCCGGAGCCGAGGGCGCGGGAGCTGATGCTGGGGCAGGGGTAGGACTAACAGTGGCGTCGGCGTCGGCCTGGGGTTGTGTTTGGGCGTCAGTGTTGCCCTTGGCCTTTTTTACATCGTTGTAGCACTTGGAGCACAAGTTTTCCGTCTCGACACGACCTAAAAAGTAAGGATGGATGAGGCGGTGAGCGTGGGTGCGTATGCAGACAGAAAATCCAACACGCAGTCAGTATCCGTCACGGGAGCCATTGGTGCAAAGCGGCAGACTAACCGAAAAACCCGCAGCCGGAAGCGCAGGGAATGGAGGTGTTGGGGCTTTGTTGCTCGGCCATGGTTACTTGGTGGAGAGGGTGCACACAAATTCAAAAAAAAAAATTTCAATCCAGGAATGAGTTGGCAACCGAAAGGGTCGGTAAGCCAACACAAGCGTCAAATAAAAAAATGACCTCGGAAGAGTAGGGCAGCCAAGAGGGCTCAAGTCACGGGTTGATCACCGGCACAGATAAGAATTATAGAGTGATGATGATGATCAAGACGATGATGAGGGCTGGAACACCAAAGGGGTGGTCTCAGTCCAAGACGGGCTTGCGGTCCAGATAGTGTTGATGTGGTGATGTGGAAATGACGTGGCTGAAAGGTTGTTCAAAGGCAGCGTCAACGTCGTGAACAGCGCTTGGTATATCCAAGAGCAGAAAAGTTGAACGAGTAACGCAGCGGCGTCAAGAGGTCGGCGAACCGCTAATGTGTTCTTGAAGAAGAAGAAGACGAAGAAGAAGAAAAGGAGGCAGCGGACCAACTTTTCACCAGCAGAGAGCGATGCAAGCCGTGATGATGACGAGGTGCGCGGGCTTGGAGGAAATGCAAGTGAATGCAATCACGAGCAACCAGCAGGAGAAGCGTTTGAAAACAAACCAGAAACTTCACCAACACGCCAACACACACAAAGCAACTCGTTGTCGGCACACACTACAGAAGCGGCAAGTATCTGGCAGCGGCAGCGGCAGCGGCAGCGACCAGACGCAAGCACAAAGGGGGCACAACTTTAAAATATCCGCGAGAACGAGAAAAATGCAAAGAGAGAGAGAGAGAGAGAGAGAGAGAGATTCGTTGAGTGTGTGTGTGTGTTGTTGTTGTGGTGGTGGGACAACAACGAACAAACCAAAACAGGGAGAGTGACTATAGCCAAAGCCAAGCCAAGCCGCTTGGGGGTTCTTCTTCTTCTTCTTCTGCTGGCAAACGTTTCTACATTTACTGGTTCTTCTTCTACATCTTCTTGGTGGAGCTTCCATTCTTAATCTACTTGACATCGTCATATATCTTCGTCTTCTTTCACATCTTCAACGTTTACTTGATCTTCGATTTGTGCGCAGCAGCGACACACAAGCTGAGATGATGCAAAGCGCGAGCGCCACACCTGTTCATCGTTACATAACGCTACGCCTTATTGTACAGCCACACCCTCGACATGCTTGGCGTTACCTGTGCACAAGGGGAGGACAGGAATGGCGCGCGATGACAAGTACACTTGGTAGCTAGCCCTTGAACCTGTCAAAACCCGTCGAGAGCGAAAAACAAAAGGGGCTGATGCTTGACGATCTGGCTGCAACGAGCAGGTGCGAGAAACCAAAGGACGAAATTTTTCAACGCCCCGATCGAGGGGTGAGGGGGGGCGGTGGCTGATGCGATGGTGGAGCTTGGCGATTGGCCCTGGTGGCAGTGGGCCAACGCTTTGTCTGTCCCGACAAGTGGAGTTGGGGGGGGCTTGTTGCTTGCTCGCATAACATAGCACAACAACACCGCGAACAATGAAAGGCCGTCCCGATGGGCCATCGTCATCATCACACTGCGCGGCTGCGCGTCAGTCATTCATTATTTTGAAGGGCACAGGGCTTTCTCTTCTTGCTAAAAACGTCAAGAAGGGGCAAAGTGGTTGTAAGACCTTTCTTTCCAATGACGTCGGTTGGGAGCTCTTGCTTATGCTTTTCTTCTGGAACAACCCCTGATGCAAGCATGCGTCATGAGCAAACGTCATCCTTCTTAATATAAATATCACATCTTCAAAATATAGTATTCTGACAATGAGTGTTGTCATCCTCGGAAATGAATTCGTTTTAGTTTGAAGGGATAGTAACATGTGGTAGCATTTCCTGTGACAGAGCACGATGGCAGCGAGCGATCAACTGAAGACGTACGTACACATGCACGCGGTCAATGGGAAACACACACACACACACACACACACACACACACACACACACAGTGAAATGGCAGCCGCGCGTCCGGCAGGTAGTGGAGGGGGCATGATGGCTTGGGTTTACGGCATGAGGAAGCTTGTTGTCTGATTTGATGCATGGCCGGCTGGTCTGGTGGATTCTTGCTTTTGGTTCATGCTGGCCCATTGCTTTGATGCCTGGATTCGGGGTGTGCAGACAACTCCTCGAGTATATCGAGGCCAAGGGCGCAGCCGATGCGCAGGCCCTGGCCAAGGCTCTCAAGTGTGCCCCGGAAGTGGTGGTCGGTGCCATCAAGAGCATTCAGACCTTTGAGAACGTATGCGCCACCTGCTGCTGACCTTGCTTTTTTTTTTTGGATTTGGGTTTTGTTTTTCGTTCTCTTCTCCTCCTCGCATCCGCTCTCACTCGCTCCCTCGGCTCTATCGCTTTCTCAAACTCTTTTGCGACCTTTCAGGTCATCAATGTCGCCGAGGTCAAGCAGCAGCTATGGCAGTTCACCAAAGATGGTGCGTCTGTACCAGCATACTCTCCCTTGCTCCCTTGCTCCACGAACAGCACCCGCCTTGACACGCGTCCATGGCCCGCCCTTGCTGGACACAGGTCAAGATGCGCTGCAGAAGGGGAGCCCTGAGGTGCGCCTCATGAGCGTCATCCCCGCCGAGGGCATTGCTGCCTCCGACCTTGAGGTTTGTCGACTTGCTTCCACGATCCCGTGGCTCGGCTGCCCTGGTACAGACCCCTCTTGATGCCCTGCGATCCGTGGCATTCCCTAGGCCTCCCCCGTCTACAAGGGACTGGGCGATGCCGCCAAGCCCTCCATCGGCCAAGCCATGAAGAACAAGTGGATTGCCATCGACAAGTCATCAGGCGCCGTGGCTTACGTCCGCAAGGTCCGCGCCACGCTGGCTCCCGCCACCATCTTCCCCATGCGCAGTGCACGCCAGCCGCACCCCATATGCGAAGAATCCTATTCGAAAATAAGCCAGCCTCATCAGAGCCTGCTTACTCACCACTTTAGGTCACCGAGGTGCCCGACGAAACACAAAAGGTCTTGGCGCAGCTCCAGAAGGACCCCAGTGGCAAGAGCACAGATGACAAGGTGCTCAAGGATCTCAAGAAACGCAAGCTTGTGGAACAAAAGTACGCCTGCCACTGGCCACGCGCCTGCCCCAGCAACGCCGAAACATGACATGCGATAACCTGGTGTATAGGTCCGTCACCACTTACAACGTCACCAAGGGCTCGGCTTTCACGACTACCCTGCGCAAGGGCGAAGCTGGTCTGTTTCTGCTTTCCTTGGCCTTCGCTCGCCCCCTGTGCCCTGAGCCCGTGACGTGTAGATATATATGACATATGCGCCCCCATCCACTCCCTCAACCCTCGACTGCTGCTCTCAGATTTGACTGCTGACATGTTGGCTGACGGCTCGTGGAAGAGCAAGGACTTCAAGCCATTCAACCTGGCTGCTGATGGCGTGCCCGTGTCCCGTGGTACCCTGCATCCTCTCCTCAAGGTTCGCGAGGAGTACCGACAAATTTTCCTCGAAATGGGCTTTGAGGAAATGCCCACCAGCCGCTTCGTCGAAAGGTTGGTAGTTGGCTCCCACCTCTCCGCTCTGGCCCCCAAGCGTCAAGCACCGTCTCACCGACCGCCCCAAACGCCAAATGTCCTTGCTCCTCAACAGCTCCTTCTGGAACTTTGATGCCCTCTTCCAGCCGCAACAGCACCCGGCTCGCGATGCCCATGACACCTTCTTCATGACAGCACCTGAAACTTCGGCCTCTTTCCCTGCTGACTACGAAGAGCGTGTCAAGAACACGCACGAAAACGGTGGTGGCTACGAATCCATTGGGTGGGTTGACGCTCGACCGACTGTTGGTCAGCCACAGGCCGTCAGCGCTGAGCTCATCCTTGCACCGAATGTCGGTCATGGCCTTGCTGCAGCTACCAATATAACTGGGAGCGCTCCGAGGCTGAAAAGAACTTGCTGCGCACCCACACCACCGCCGTCAGCGCCCGCATGCTCTACAAGCTCGCACAGCAGGTGTGTACCCTCTGCAGGCCCTTGTACGCACGCTTGCGCGATGTGTCCTCCAATGCCCTTTGGTGTTGCTGACCCAATTGCTTGTCATTTCAACCTCTGCCTTACCCAGAAACCTTTCAAGCCCGTCAAATATTTCTCCATTGACCGCGTCTTTCGTAATGAGACGCTTGATGCCACGCATCTGGCCGAGTTCCACCAGATTGAAGGCGTGATTGCCGATTACAACCTTACTCTGGGCGATCTCATGGGTACCCTTCACAACTTCTTCACCCGCCTCGGTGAGCAAGCCGTCACACTGCGCATTGCACCCCAAAAAAATTCCTTTTTTTTTTTTTTTTTTCTTTTTTTTTTTTTTTTTTTTGTTTTAAATTTTTCCTTTTGTGTGTGTTTGCTTGTGTTGGGAGAACATCCTTTCCTTCTCTTTTCCTTTCTCCTTTTTCCGCCGTCTCCTTTCCGTGAAGACCAGCCTTCCCACATCATGGCTCACCTTGCACTTTGATTGATACTTCAGGCATTCACGACCTTCGCTTCAAGCCCGCCTACAACCCGTACACCGAGCCCTCAATGGAAGTGTTCTCTTATCATGCCGGCCTCGACAAGGTCGTCGAAATTGGCAACTCTGGTATGATGTCTTTCTGCATCTTGTTTCTCTGACCCTATGCTGGACCCATGACGCCAACCTCAAACTGGCGATTGGCTGCAGGCATGTTCCGCCCCGAGATGCTCCGACCCATGGGCTTGCCTGAAGACGTTGTTGTCATTGCTTGGGGTCTCTCAGTTGAACGGTAAGCCAATCTGCCTAGGATTCTTCCTCCCTTCTCCCGTCCTGCGGCATGCGTGAACTACCCCCCTGAGCATCGACCAACCATCTCACCCTGCCCCCCACCTTGCAGCCCTACCATGATCAAGTATGGTTACTCCAACATTCGCGACCTCATTGGCCCCAAGGTCGACCTGACGGCTGCGCAAAGCGCGCCCCTCGTACGGTTGTAAACAACCACCACCAACGCCGCCCAACGTCTTGTTTTGCTTGTATAACCCGTTGCTTTGGACTTCTCCTTCATCTTGATGTGCGGACTGTACGCTGTCCCTCGAACGCGACTCGACTCAATTTGACATCTTTGCTAGAGGCCAATTCAAAACAATGCCAATGACCTTCATCTCAATACAGAAGTGAAAGAGCGCAAGGGCAAGGTGGGCTTTGTCGACACATCAAGATGCATCAGAGGGCAGCAACCTCCAATTCCACCAATACAATTCCACCAATACGACAAACTATGCACGACACGCGTCTATTACAAAAAAGAAGTGGATCCCTTTCAAAACGCGCAAAGCTGTCAGAACTAGGATGGGTCAAAACTCAATGACTACGACTCTAATTGCACCCAAAAAATGCTCAGCTCTGCATGACCACCTCGTTGGTCGGCCAAGATTGCCAAGGGTTATGATACCATATCAAGTCACCGGCCAGTCCAGTGCTGAGAATATCCAAAGCTCCATCCCCATCCAAGTCAGCAGCCTGCACTGAGGCCACAGTCAAGGGCAGGTTGCCAACGATAGCGCGCGCAGAGAATATGGCACCGCCCTCGTTTCGATACCAGGTGACAAGGTTGTCACCGACACCGCCACCCACGACGTCCAAGTCACCGTCACCATCAACGTCCAAAACGGCCAGAGAGTTGGCTCCGTCAAGATTCGCGTCCAAAGTTTGCGGGCTGGAAAAACCGCCGTTGCCATCCCCACGAAACCAAACTATCTTGTCGGTCGCGTAAGACGTGCACACCACGTCTACAGCACCATCCCCGTCAAGGTCGGCAGCTCGAATGATGCGCGGATCATTCAAATACCCTCCGACCAGTTGCCCTGAAGCAAAGGAGCCACCCCCACGATTGCGGTACCAAAGCACCTCATTGTCATTGCTGACGGCGGCGACCACATCCAGGAAACCATCGCCATCAAAGTCGGCCACGTCCAAGGAACGTACGCCTTTGGCATTGGTAGTCAATGCCCAAGCCGCTGCAAATGATCCCGTGCCGTCGTTTCGATACCAGGCAACCGTATCGTCCTGGCTACCGGCACGCAGCACATCAATGTCGCCATCCCCGTCAATATCCACGGCCAGTACCGCTGACACCTCAGCGTCGTCTTCCACGTCCGCTTGCAGCGCGAAGCCCCCGTTGCCCGTGTTGCGGTACCACACGATTCTATCAAGGAAATAGCTTCCGCACACCACATCCAGCAGACCATCGCCATCCATGTCCGCCACATCCAACGAACTCACAGTGCCCAGATCGCCAATAATCAGCGGCCCAGAGAAAAGTCCTTGGCCATTGTTGCGAAGCCAGAAAACTTGTCCAGAACTTGAGCTGTATCCAGCCGTCACCACATCCTGGTCACCATCGCCGTCCAGATCCACGCTCACTGCCCTGTAGATGGGCCGGGCGTCATGCGCCACCATCATGCCCTGGCCCACCCAAGGGAGTTGCAGGTCGCGAGCATGGGCCGACAGAATTGGCGCCACATCTGCACCGCGCACCAACAGTTGGCCAGAAACATTGAGGTGCAGCACGCCATTGGCATCGCTTGCTGTGACCGGGGGACCATGGTACGCAGCGCTATTGCTCGGCTGCATCAACTGGTTGGCATACCATGCCACAGTATCGTCATCAAAAGAAGCGCATGCCACATCTGCATCGCCGTCGCCGTCCAGGTCACCGACCCACAGCCCAAAGACACCATCGGGCGTAGCCAGCTCAATGGGGGACGTAAACACCCCACTGCCCAAGTTCAGAAGAGCGACCACCGCATTGCCATCATGCGCTCCCACGACCAGGTCCACATACCCATCTCCGTTCAGGTCGCCCACGGCCACTGCTCGAGGGTCGGAGATGGTACTGCTGATGGTCGTCGCTGAACCAAAGATGCCGCCATCTAGGTTCCGATACCACACCAGCAAGTTATCGTGACGACTCACTGCCACGACGTCCAGGAAACCATCACCATCCACGTCGGCTGCAGACACGGCCGCAGCCTGGTCAAGGTCAGAGTCAATTTTAGTTCCAGACGTGAAGCTGCTGGCGCCCAGGTTGCGGTACCATAGGACATCATTGGCGCCATCGTCCGTTGCGAGCACATCCAGAAGCCCGTCCCCGTTCATGTCAGCCAGGAAAAGACTGACCGGGCGGCGAACCTCGTCCATTTCGCGAAAATTCGAAAAAGAGCCCGTGCCACTGTTTCGGAACCAGCCAATGTAGCCCTCAGTGTCGTCGTCGTCCTCTTCCCACATGGCTACCACGATATCCAAGTCGCCATCACCGTCCATGTCACCGACGGCGACGGCGCGCACCGTGACGTCCTCCTCATCGTCACCGACGTCAAAGTCTTGGCAGCTGTCAAAGCCAGCGACACCCTTGTTCTTGTACCAGCAGAGGCTGTCCTCGCCATCGTCGCCAGCGCTTACCACATCCATGTGGCCATCACCATTGAGATCGCCCGTAGCCACAGCATAGACGCGATTGGCGGATGAGGTGATGGTGTCTCCGCTTGCAAAGGCACCATTGCCCAAGCCGCGAAACCATTGGACTTTGTCATCGTCGAAACTGCTTGCCACCACGTCCATCAGTCCATCACCATTGATATCGGCACCGATGACCGATGTGGCACCCTGGGCAACGTCTGAAAGCAGCCGGGGAGGGGTATCCCAGCTCAGTTGCCCGCTGCCCCCAGAGTTTGCAATGGCCAGGGCCGCTGCCACGTCCATTCCATTCACCCATACGGCGCCGGAAGCATTGAAGGCGAGTGTGTGGTTGTTGATAGCTCCAACAAAAGGCCGAGGAGCGGTGGATCCAGCATTTTGCCAGGTGCGGGCCAGATTGCGCCCATTGAAGAGAGTTGCGAGGGTCGAGTCTACGCCACTGGTCACGGCAATGTCAAGATCGCCGTCTGCATCGATATCGAGCGTGGCCAGCGCGGTTGGGGCCGCAATGTCTGCACTGATGTTGACGCCCATAGCCAAAAGGCCAGCGCCACGGTTACGAAACCACAAAACTCGGTTATCCGCATTGCTGAGGACAAGAATGTCTAGCAACCCATCCCCGTCTAGGTCAGCGACAGAGGCATGGACTGGTGCATCCAAGTGAGCTGGAAGGTATTGAGCATCACCAAATCTACCCATTCCGTCGTTGCGATGCCAGCAGACGATATCCAAAACGCGATCCGTCACCAAGACATCGAGAACACCATCGTTGTCAAGGTCGCCGGCCTCGAGGGCACTGATCATTCCCGAAGTGCTGTAGATGGTGACAGGTGCGTTAAAGTTGGCACCGCTATTCTGGTTGCGGTACCAAACCGCCCTGGCCCCGCCGCCGGTGACCACAAGGAGGTCCAAGGCGCCGTCCTGATTCAAGTCGGCGGCGCGCACCAAGGTAGGAATGGTGCCGGTGGCAACTGTAATGGTATCAGAAAACATACCATTACCTTGATTGCGGTACCAGGCCAGCCGAGCCGTATTACCGCTAGTACGGATGATATCTAAGCGACCATCACCGTCCAAATCAGCCACATATACATCTTGGAGTGAGGTACAGGTCGCGAGGAGTACTTTATCGGCGAAAGCACCACTGCCAAGATTGCGATGCCAGTAGATTTGCCCGCCACCGTTGGCACCGCTCAAAACATCCGGATGCCCATCCCCGTCAAGGTCGGCCGCTCGCAGGACGCGCGCGCCATCCACACCCGTTGCGATGTTGACTGCCGTGGCCCAGGCACCCCCACCAAGGTTACGGTACAGGTCAACGCGATCGGCCGAGGCGCTGGCCGTCACGAGATCGGGGCGTCCATCAAGATCAAAATCGGCAGCCACGAGAGCCATGGGTTGAGGGATGCCGGTTGCAATCACGCTAGCCTCGGCGAGCCAGGGCAGTTGCGGGTGTTTGAGGGCAAAGGCAAGGGCTGCCGTTAGGTCTCGGCCATTGTAGCGAACGCCCTCTGGTGCATTAAGGTGCAACGTTCCATTTTGGCCTGCAGTGATGCTGGGCTGCGCTGCGACCCTCGAGCTGAGTGCCAGCACGAGCGCCAAGAGCACGCTCGGACATGCGGCCCCCATTCGCCAAGGTTCCGTCGCCTCTACCAGCGCAAACAACGGTGAGGACGAGCGCCACAAGACCGGGCCAGGCGTCCCCTCACACCAACACCACGGCTACAATCAGACCAGCACTTCAGCCACGATCTCTGTGACCCTTGACCCTTGACGCGAGCACCACAAGCACGAGGCAGAGGAGCACTGACAGCACCGACAGCACCGACAGCACCGACGGCACCAAAGCGCTCACCTCGTCGCTGCCGTTCCGTTTTATCGCTCAAAGAGTTGACTCTAAACAAACAATTACCCCAAAGTAAACTACAATTATGTACTCTTGGTACATTAACATATCTACAATAAGTGTATATTTTGGTACTTTATATACTTTGTACCACCGCAAGACAAATTATGGTGACATCGCTCTTGATCTCGATCTCTCTCTCTCTCTCTCTCTCTCTCTCTCTCTCTCTCTCTTGATCTCTCTCTTGATCTCTCTCTCTCTCTCTCTCTCTCTCTCTCTCTCTTGATCTCTCTCTTGATCTCTCTCTCTCTCTCTCTCTCTCTCTCTCTCTCTTGATCTCTTCTTGATCTCTTGATCTCTCTTGATCTCTTGATCTCTCTCTCTCTCTCTTGATCTCTCTTCTTGATCTCTTGATCTCTTGATCTCTCTTCTTGATCTCTTGATCTCTCTCTCTCTCTTGATCTCTCTTCTTGATCTCTTGATCTCTCTTGATCTCTCTTGATCTCTATCTCTCTCTGGCTCTGCTCTGGCTCTGCTCTCACCGCTCGTGTGGTTCGACTTTTTGGAGTCTTGGCTACAGCAGGTGGGCTGCAGGCTATCCATCTCGATCGCTTTGCTTGGATAGGTATGATTGAAACAAAGAACGTATGAAGGCTCGATTATCAACTCATCACTCATCGAAATGGAAATCTATGATGCGGTCTGGCCCGACCCCTTGTCACCAAAAGCTTGCGCTGAGGGAACATTTCACCATGTGAAGACAAGGGAGTCGCACTCAACACTATCACTATTGTTGGTCAGCGGCGAAACAAACTGTCCACGGAGCGCGGCCCCAAACCCCGGTGACGCTTGGCGCGCGGGGCACGACCAGGGGGCTGGACGATGGCTGCAAACTGCTGCTCACTTGATGCCACCCGACGCAGTTGTACGGAATCGTTGTCGTCGTTCTCTACATCGGCAGCCACGTCGGGCTCACGAGGTCCGAACAAGCTGACAGCACGCTTGGCAAAAGGATTTCGAGCCTGCGAAACACCAACAGAAAAGGAGGGTCCGGCAAGGGGTAAGTTGGCGGCCTTCATGCGAGAAACACCAACAAAACGCGCAAAGCCACGGGCTGTGACGCAAGCCTTGACCTTGGCATGTGTCGAAAGCGGCGGGCGCTCGTTGGCGCTATGGGCAGCTGAGGGAGCCAAACGACTGGATCCGGCTGCCGGGGCAGGCTGACCCATGCGCGCCACCCGCAGCTGCGCGCACAGGTCCTTGTTTAGCTTGGACAGATCCGCAATTTGGGTATGAAGCTATAAATTCGGCACGGCAGACGATGTGAGTACACCGGACGGCCGTGGACCATGGCAAGAGGCGCATCATGGCATACCTCATCCAGCGCTGTTGCATGATCGCGATCGAGGCGCTGCAGTTGGCGCCGCAAGTCCTGCATGCGTCAAAGCCAGGATGAGGAGGGCCATGGTTATCCTCGAAGCACACACACACACACACACACACAGTGTTGCAGTGCCGTGGCACCAGCCGCTTGGAGCCTTGCAATCTGATTCGATGCCGCATTTGCCGTGCCCATACCTGGGTCTGCTGGCGTTGGGCGTCAAGGCGCTCCTGGTGAAGTTGTCGCTCAGCGACGAGCGTGTCTTGCAGGCGTTGGCGCTCTGCAGCCAACCGCTCGTTTTCGCCCGTTGCCTCGGCTAATCGCTGGGACAAGCGCATGATGGTTGTGAGCAAGGCGTCCTGATCCTCGGCCTGGTCTTCCACCACGGGCTCTGCATGTTCTGACACTTGAGCGCGTCGTTCAGCAAGGTCGGTAACGGGATCAAAGCGTCGGCCGCCGGCTTCGAGAACGCGCCGAGCACTGAGGCGCAAGGGAGGACGATGTGCTTCAGCTGCGGTTGATGGATCATGGGCAGCCACATCAGCCCCATGGGCCGAGGCGAGCCCCGCCGGGCGCACGTCTGCGGCAGCTTCGAGGCTGTGCAGAGTGGCCGTCGCCTCGCAAAAGTTTTCCACGGTCACACCACCCTCATTTTCACGTTCAGAGAGCAGAACCCGGCTCACACGTCGCCGGCAAACAGGGCAAGCCCGGTTACGGCTGAGAGACTCCCGGAGGCACTCAAAGCAAAAGCCATGCCGACAGTCGGTGTACACACCCTCGGCCAGCACATCCAGACACACGGGGCACTTGGCTGACCCCTCACTGTTCAAAGCCTCGGGGCTTGAAGGCATCGGTGCCTCGCGATACAGCAACTCTAACAATGCCGCCGATGCTGACGCCGCCGCCGGCTGCGGCGCATCAAATAAACCAGACATGACCGCCTTCAAGGCAGCATGACGACAACAACACCTCCCCAACGACGACACCACTCCCTCGAGAGTCCCTTGCTTCACTCACTCAAAGGCTCATCAGCACCAGTGAGCGGCCATGCGGTGGTGACCCCTCTCTGCTCGGCTCAGTTGGAAGCGGCGCGCGCGCGAGAGAGAGAGAGAGAGACAGAGAGACAGAGAGAGCAAAAATGCGAAAAAAAAAAAAAAACGAAAAAAACGGAATTTATCGGAAAGTGTGATCAACGTCACAGAACAAACAGTTTAAAATCCGCCTCTTATAAAATGTCAGACAAAGAGAGACAAGAGGCAAAAAGAATTGGGCGAGGTCCCACGGAGATTCGAACTCCGGATATGAGAATCAGAATCTCATGTGCTAACCCCTACACTATGGAACCCGATTTGGTGCTCAATGTGAAGTAAAGTTTTGTATACATAAGGCATATTGTATCTAGTCTCAGTTTGCTGTGTAGAAGCTGCCCTGGTGAACTTCCTGCGGCTTGGTGCCTTGTTGACCGTGCTTTGAGGTAATGATGCCCGTGGCTCACGTGAAAAGTCGACGCTCACGAGTCAGTCTTTTGCTGCGTCGCCTCATCTGAGCGCCAATGTTCCTTCTGGGCCCGAGGAGCTCACACTGCTCACCTTAACCCCAACGAGCCGGATCATCAAACACTCACACGCCCCGCAACGGACTGACCCTGTGTGGTCCGAAGAGCGTTGCCATCGACATGCACAGTGCTCTCAAACTTGCACTTGAGAGCCAAGCGCTCGCAAGTGCTCGGACCTCAAAGCAAAGGCCACAAAGCAGCCACAGAGTCGGCAAAAGCAAGGTATAGAGGTAAAGGCAAAGGCAAAGGCAAAGGCAAAGGCAAAGGGCAAAAAGAATTGGGCGAGGTCCCACGGAGATTCGAACTCCGGATATGAGAATCAGAATCTCATGTGCTAACCCCTACACTATGGAACCCGATTGGATGACTAACACACTTGCAAATTTCAAATATAAATGAGTTTGACATGAAACAGTCTTCTCGGATGGACACGTGTTGATGCAACAACAGTGACTTTTTAAGGTATTTTTTTTTAATTTTCTGAAAGTCGAAATGGCGGCGGCAGTGCAGGAAGAGCGAACGGCAGAGCAGGGGCGACGGCTCGTGGCGACGCGTCACATTGAGGCTGGCGATATTGTTTGGCAAGAGTCGCCGCTGGCCTGTGCACAGGTTGGTATGGGCCCCCGACGCAAATCATAAAGTCCCTGACATTCAAGACCCGTGCTCTCATCCTCGAACACGTTGTAGTTTCTGTGGAACCGGGCCTGTGGCTACCGGGCTTGCCAGCACTGCCTGCGCTCCCTCGAATCTCCGCAAGAAACTGTCAAGTAGGCCGGGCCTGCTCCTTCTCCGCCCTGCCCAATGGCCCAGACCTTGCCGTGCTCACCGGGCCCTCTTTTGTGGCAATTAGCCGCTTGACGCAGCACGACTTGCCACTTCCCAACCCCAGCCATCAGCTCGAGCCCGACGCGCGCATCCCCCAATTCTCTTGCCCTGGCTGCCCGGTTCGTTACATTTGATCTCGACCCTAGCGTCGTTGTGAGATCGACCTCACCCGCCATGCACATCTGCTCACGCACTGCTAGGAAACGTATTGCTCCGAGGCATGCCTCGAGGCGGATCAGGTCTTTCATGCCCATTTGTGCCCTCGAGCACACCCGACCGTCGAGACTTTGAACGAAGCATGGCGGTGAGAGCGCTGCTTGCCGTTCCCTGCCCCTCTCGCAGCGGAACTCGGCTTGCAGCAGAGCTCTGCGCTCATCGCGAACTCCCTCTTTGGCATGTCTTGATCGAAGGGATATGCACCCGCCCCCAGAGTCGACGAGCATCACGCTGCTGCTCAAACTCGTCATTCTTGAACACAACCAGGTGGGTTGTTGGCCCCTTCTCAGCCAAGACTCTGAAGGATTTTGCCACCAAAGCCAACGGCCTGGACCCCGGCACCTCATCAACTGTGGCGTTGTTTGGCTGAGTCTAGCCCGGCATTTTGTCCAATTTTTGCCACGACTTTGCGCGAGAGATCAACGGTGAAATGGTTGCTCACCGCCTCTTGGCCCCCGAGGTCCGATTCATTCCAAGCCGCACAATCTCGCGCGTTGCCTCCAAGATGTCATAGTCCTGCCTGACACCTGGCACTGGCACAACACTGCCCCGCATCTCACATCAGGAACACGCCCTTGGTCCCCTGTCCACCCCTCTAGTTTGAGGCCAGTTTATCGCAGCTCAACGAGCTCGTGTGGGCTTGGGCTGAGGAATGCCAACTGGACAATGCGCAGCAGGTTGGCTCTGCTGTTCCACCGTCCGCACGCTGCTGCTGGTTCTAGTCTAGTCTTTGTTGACCGTTGCCGTCTTCACAGTGGCTCAAGCCCGAGGGCTTTCGGCGGCTGTGGAGTCTGATCGGCACAAATGGGGCAGGCGTCGCCTCCAATACGCTGGCTGCCTATGATCGGCAACTGAGTGCCCTCGACCTGGATGACGCAACGCAAAGCGAAGTGGACAATACCATGAACACCATCTACGAGATCGCTGGTGAAGGTGCGCTTCCATTGCTTTGCGCGTCCCGTCCTCTTTGCGCCCCGTCCTCTTTGCGCGCCCCGCCCTCTTTGCACGCCCCGTCTTTACTGCTTTTTGTTGTCATGCGCCTTGACTCCTCCATCAACCCTCAAACCATGTTCCTGACAAATGAGCAGTGGTTGGCGAATTTTTGGACGCGGAAGGCAGCGCCATCTACGCCACGCACTCTGCGTGTAAGTTCGGGGCTATATTGCGCAACTGTCTTGCTCTGCCTCTCCCTCTAATCGTACCCAATACTCTTTACGCCCTTGCAGGCAACCACAGCTGTCGGCCCAATGCCAAGGTGTTTTTCGAAGGTCCGGCTGCTGACTCCTTTTCAACCTCTGCTCGTTGAACCTCACATGACATGGCTGCCATGCCTGGAACGTGGACATGCCCGCGTTGCTTATTCTGGCCTCTTTCGCCTTGCTGCCTTGCTTTTCTCTCTTGAAAAACGGCGCATCATCCTGTGTTGCTGGTGATAGGCGGCAATTTTGAGCTGACCATCCGCGCAGAGCAGGACATTGCACCTGGCGAGGCAAGCTGTTTGTTTGACACATCTGTCGATCCATGCGATCCGGGCGATCTGGCGATCTTCTTACTCGTTGGCTTTTGCGTGGGTGCAGGAGGTGACGATTAGCTACTTGGATGACCACATCCTCGATCATGGTGGCGACGTGCGCCGCGTAAGCCGTTGAGGCCGTCGCTTGGCTCTTTTTGCTTTAGACCCTTGCGCCCTGCTTAAAGCGGTTCCCTCATTGCTCTATGTCTCGTGTAGGAGGTGCTGCGGGAGCAATATCTCTTTGAGTGCAGTTGTGTGCGCTGTCTGAACCCGACAACCACGGATGATGAGGACGAGGAGAGCGGAGACGATGGCGAGCAGGACCAGGAGATGGAAGAAGATGATATGTGAGCTCGGCGGGCTGGCCCTTGAGGTCGCCCTGGATCGGGATCAGCGACACTGTCTGAATGATTGGTCTGAACAAGGGTGTTTGTTGTGTCGCCGGAATGGTTTATGTTAATCGAAACTGCCTTTGCCACTTTGACAGTGGGCGCCAAACTGAACGGCACGAAACAACAGGTGCGCTTTCGAAATCAGCATCAATTTCAGTCAAGGGCAGAGCTTGAACAGGGTGTGTCCATTCATATCTCTGCGTTTGAGCTTGCGCAAAGATGGAGCAAGTGTTCGAGGTATCAGGTTGTCGAATCGGTGTATCAAGGCTGCCCCCGCATTCTTTGGCAAGTATCTCTCCGTCAAGAGCAGTGCCGTTTTTGCCAACGGCATTGGGCATATTAGTGCACGCGAGTCATATTGCGAGTTTCATGGTAGCCGTAGGTGCGGTTGGCAAAGATGGATGAGCCATCAGGATACCAGTTGACGTCGACGCCGGCGCCACAGATGGTCTTGTCACCGTTGTACTGCTTGATGGCGGGCCTGGTCCAACCACCAAAGGGAGCAAAGTCGCTGAAGGAGGGGTTGCCGTCGTAGTGAGCATACCAGAGGGGGAAAGAGGCGCCTCCAGACCAGTCACCCATGATGGGAGACCACTGCGACTCTGAGGTGTAGACGCCAATGCTCAGGCCGAGAGCCTTGGCCTCGCTGACGAGGCCGCTGAAAAAGTCGCGGTTGGACTGTTGATCGCTGGACCAGTACTGGGTGCCCTCAATGTCAAACCAGATCATACCAAAGGAACCAGGTGGGGAGCCACCCGACTAACATGTAAGCAGAGAGAATCAATGCAGCATAAAATGAGTTTGCACCGAGCAGCTGGACCTGGAGGGGTTCAGCCTCTGACGATAATCTGCATGGTCATGGCGGCCTACCTTGATGCTGTACTGGGCCAGGTAGTTGACCATGCTGGAGACCTGGGCCTGTGGGTTGCCGGCCGAGGGATCGGGAAACATGTAGACATCGACGTGCGCCAAGCCCGAGTCTAAGCGATGCAAAACCACAAGGGGGTGGCTAGTGAGGGCGCAGTGGGCGAGCAGTGTACATTGCAGCAAAAGGAACTTGAACAAACCCCAGGCATTGTAGATGGTATGGGGGCAGTTGGAGTCGGGCTGGCCCACCGATTCGTAGCATCGGACGATGCCAAAGGTATCTACTCACACCAAGTCCAGAGTGAATGAGCTGAGCTGAGCTGAGCTGAGCTGAGGACACGGGAATATGTTTGACATTCAACTTGTCCCTGGCGACAGGTACGTACAGCCGTTATCCTTGAGGCAAGACCAGGCAGCAGGGAGAGTGATCTGGGACACGTCCACACCACTCACGGCCGCAGCGACCGCGACGCACGCGACGAACGCAGCAACGCGCAGCATGATGAAGGAAAGGATGGCAATGCCTACACCGATCAATATCCGACGATTCTTGTGAGCTCAATCGTAGTCATCGGTGCGTCCACGAGCACACGAGCACGGGCACGGGTACACGAGCACGAGCACGGGCACACGAGCACGGGCACGGGCACTGGCACTGTGTGATCCGTGTGCTGCCAGTGCCCAGCTACTGCACACACACACCCTGGCTGCCATCTCTTTCTCTCTCTGTCTCTGTTCAAGACAGCATGCTCATCATAATCTCTGCTATTGACTTGCCGTCTCCACAAGAAAATATCACCCACCAACCCGTCCCTCTACAACCCAGTCACCGTTCCCTTACCACTCTCTCATTGATGTTGAGATCGTGTCTTTGAAAAGGGTGGATGTCAGCAAAAGTTTTTGGAGGAGCTCAGTCATTGGAAACGGTGTGTTGCTTTACGTCACCCTGGATAATCAGTGAAGCTTGGCTCGGGGGGCGTGATGGAACAACAACTGGCAGCGGGGTTGTGGGGCAGCAGCGGAAGAAGCTGATCGGTCTTGCTGAGCGAGAAGCGACACCCGATTCCGGATGCGTGTGGTGCCGGTTCAATGCGCGAATTTGTCATGATAGCATCGAGCGAGCTCAAATATGGGTATCAGTAAATTGGATTTGGATCCCAAGACTGCCGACTTGCGTTGGTTACAAGTGCACGGAGAGGTTGGCCATGGTGGCCATGGGAAGCTTTTCGCTGTCGGGATACCAGTTGACATCGACACCGGCACCACAGATGGTCTTGTCACCGTTGTATTGCTTGATGGCGGGCTTCTTCCAACCACCAAAGGAACGAAAGTCGCTGAAGGAGGGGCGACCGTCGTAGTGGGCATACCACAGCGGCAGCGAGGAGCCACCCGACCAGTCGCCCATGATGGGGGACCATTGGGACTCTGAGGTGTAGACGCCCAGCTTGAGGCCGTGTTTCTTGCCCTCGCTCACGAGGCCATCAAAGAACTTGCGGTTCGTTTCCTTGTCGCTGGACCAATACTGGGAGCCCTCAATGTCGAGCCACACCATACCAAAGGATCCAGGCTTCTTGCCACCAGACTAACACAGTACAAGGTCATGGCCTAGTGAGTCCTGAGAACGAGGGTGGCGCCTTGACCCGCCGGCGCTGCTGAGGCAGAGACTCACGGTAATGCTGTATTTCTTCAAAAACTCGACCATGGATGACATTTGGCTCTCGGGATTGTTGGCGCGGGGATCCGGGAACATGTAGATGTCGACATGGGACATGCCACCATCTGTACACATGATACAGCGTAAGTACAGTGCAGACAAAGGCGTGAGCTTCCTCGTGTTTGACCACAGCTGACCCGAGGCCGAGAAACCCGAGAAAAAAAAATTAGGGTCGGGGGAGGTTCACCAACCCCAAGCATTGTAGATGGTGTGGGGGCAGTTGGAGTCTACTCGGCCCACGGACTCGTAGCAGCGGATCACGGCAAAGTGATCTGTTGTGTCATTTCATGCGAGAGGGGCGCGGCGAAAAGGCGGTGAGCATCGAGTGAGGGCGCTCGCGCTGCAAGCGGAAGGAGCGAGCAAGTGGAAGCCACGCACAGCCATTTTCCTTGAGGCACTTCCAATGACTCTCAAGGGTAGCCTGAGAGACGTCAACGCCGCTGTAGGCACTGACTGCCACCAGCACGGCACACAGAAGAGCAGCAACGCGGCACACCATGATTCAAGGCTCCTTCCTATCACACACCGTCGTCCGTCTCAACGTGAATGTGAAGATCCTTTACCAAACGCGTGACCAAGCCCAGCAAAATCTCGCCCAACGACCAGCGGACCTGGGGAGAGAGCAGAGCAGCAGAGCAGAGAGCAGGAGGGCAGCAAGAAGACGAGCGAGCAAGTCAGTCGGAGGGGGCAACCGCGCCTACCAGTTGACAGGAACGAAAAAAAAAAAAAAATGAAGACATGTGTATCCTCAAAGTCATTGCTATGTGTGGCCGATAACCAGGGAAACCCCTATGATGACTTGCGCGTATGTGTGGCGGTAGGTGCAGTTGGGTGTGATGTAGGCAAACCCACCAGTGAAGTGGAGTGGAGGAGCTAGGCTCCGTTTGTGTGTGGCGCTTCAATGCACCAGTAAGCTTAAACAGCGCTGTCGTGTGTGGTAAGCTCAAGTGCTCTTGAAGAAAGGAAATTGTGTAAAACATGTGTTGTTGTCTATATGCGTGTCGACGACTTTAATCGGTTTAAGTACGAGGCCTCCAAGAGCTTTTTTTTTTTTTTTTTCTGCACAGTGCGATATGGCAGCGGGACCGTTTGGAACGACCGTGTTTGCGGGCGCATCGGGATGGGTGGATCGGCTCAACAACCGGCGACGTGATATGGAGGGCTTGATGAATCAGGCGCTTCCTACGGCTGGTGAGTGCCGGGTGGCTGTGCTGCTATTTGATCAGGATCTGAAGGTGGCACACAAGAAGACTGCGACGGATTCAGGCCCACTGTGGTGGCAGCGCGTCAATTCGCAGGCCGACCGAGATGCCCTGTACCTGGTGGCAACACAGCATCTGCGCGAGTGGGTGTTTTTGGGCCAGACTACTCGGGAGTATGGTGCGTGAAAAGCCCTTGCTACAGTGCGCCATCCAACTGCAAGCGCTGGTTGGTGAGCTGTCACGCAACTTTGATCCCAATCTTGGCTCGTGGTGTAGGCGAACTGCCTGGTGGCACTTTTCTCATGGCCGTACGTCAGACCACCGACCAGTCAGGTTTGTTATGCCGTGTGCGTGTCGTGGGCTGGGGTGACTGGTCCCCGAGCGGGGTCTCATCCTGCCCGTGTGCTCTGGCAGCCTTTCCCTTGGCAGCTGCACATCCGTCCACTGGCGATGTCGTCCAATACAGCAATACGCGCAACTTTGCCTTGCAACGAGCGGCCCACGATGACGTCTGGACCATCGCGCTTGTCGCACACGCTCGGTTCGTTCTTCGTTCTCGATAACCCGCTCTTTCTTGGACCGGGCGCAAACGGTGAAGTCCGAGCTCCGTTCTAAGACTCCATCTGACCTCATGCTCGGTGGCAACAGGAGCTGCTTTGAGTATATGGACCGACACCGTTTCTGCTCCAAGTGTGGCGTACCGTCCACCGTCAAACAAGGGGGGCATGAGATCAAGTGTGGGGCTGATGAGTGCGGCCTCTCCTGCTTTCCTCGTTCCGACCCCGTGGTCATCATGCTGGCCGTTGATCCCGCAACGGATCGCGTGCTTCTGGGACGCCAAGCAGCCTGGCCCCCGGGTCTCCACTCGGCCCTGGCTGGGTTTATGGAGCACGGAGAGGCTGCCGAGGAGGCTGTGGCTCGTGAGCTCTTTGAGGAGAGCGGTGTTCGCGTTGACCTGTGCCGTTACCACTCCTCGCAGCCTTGGCCCTTTCCTTATAGTCTCATGCTTGGCTTCATGGCACGGGCCACCTCCACGGACATTCTCGTGGATCAACATGAGCTCGAGACTGCTGCCTGGTACACCCGCGATGAGGTTCGCGCAGCATTGGCTGCTGGTTCACACCCCGGTGCTGATCCACTGACCGCGGCTGCCCCCGCGGGCGGGAGCGACCCCGCACCGACGCTGCGTTTGCCCCCCAAGGGAACAATTGCGCACGAGCTCTGCCAGACTTTTGTTGCGGCCGACCCCATTTGCAAGTTTTAAACAGAAAAGGACTTTGAACAGAGTGGGGACAGACGATATTGATTGGAAAGGCAGCTTTGCATGCGTTTCGGGACAGTAGTTGAACATGAACATGAATTGATTTAGACCTTCGTCTCCAGTCCAAACGAGCCAAGGCGGCAAAATGAAGCTCTGAATCTCCCAGATGAGGTCAAGTTGGCTTGAACAGATGACACAAGCGCGTCATCGTCCAAGCAAACTGTCAATATCATCGACACGTGATTCCAGATCAACTGAAGTGTCGCGCCGAGACGAGTTGAGACGAAAATTAAGGGGAAATTCGGTGAAAATTGTGCGAAATTCAATCGCTGATCATGATGACACATGTAGAACAAAAGAAAGCGAGAGAGCGAGAGAGAGAGAGAGGGAGCAGTTGGGTTGCGAGGTAGAGAGAGGTGGCAGATGAGCATGAAAACCAGAGGAAGCAGATGAAAAGCTGAGCTCATTGAGAGAGAATCGAATAAGCCGACAGACACATCACGTAAAAACACAGCTAAGAGCAGAGAAAGTTCAACACATGGGACACATCGTCAGAGAGTCATATTTGTCAGCATATATAATACAGAGCCACCATCAACGTCACATCCAACCAACAGAGAGCAAGTAGCAGCTTACGAACTGACACGAGGTAACGCTCTCATAAAATTTTTGTCGCCCTCGTCGGTGTCGTCGTCGGTGTCGTCGGTGTCGTCGTCGTCGGGAACACACGGCGTCTCGGTCCTTGAATCGGTGGCGTAGAGGCACGCACTCGTCTGGAGAGTGGTGGCGGGGTGACGTGTTGTTCATGGGTGCAAGTGCGAGGTGCGTGATCGTGTGTGTGGGATTAAGTGCGGGGAGCTGGGGATCATCACATGGTCGAGCAGATGCCTGGTTGGCGAATCGCACCCGTCTTGGTTTGCCATTCACTCGGCGACCTCGTCATCTGCTGGCCCTTGTTCGCAACAGGATCATATTGGCGCAACCCGTGGCGGTGCCGCCGATTGAAGAGCACCGGCAAGCCGGAGCCATTTCCCGACGTCTTGCCAAACCGAGCTGGCAGCTCGGCTCGGCTCACACCCTTTAGACACACGCCGCGTACAACTTGACAGCTGCATAACGCCGGGCATGGACCTTCGCTAGGCCGAGCCGAAGCGTGTGGCCACTCCCATCCTGCCTCTTTCTAGCGTCGGATCGGATAACATCCGTGCGGGCAGGCGTTCATCAGCGGAGCGCCGCTGCCAGATCAGTCACGCTCCTGCTCGAGGCGCACAAAGCCGCAATGAAGCTCCTACGTCCCCTTTTCAAATGGATGTCGCGCACGACACGGTACTCACCTGTTCGCCAAGATGACGACCACCACCGCCATCCCACCACCATCACCGTCAGCCCCACGGGGAGTGAACACGAGCTTCACGCAGGATCCAATCTGTCCTCGGTACTTTTCAACCACTCTTCGCACCGCGTCTGAATAGCGAGATCACACCCCCCATCAAGGCAAAACCGACCAGAGCCCTGACTCACATCATTCTGCCAACGCCTCGTCTCCTTCCTCAGCGAACCGCACAGGGATTTGTCAATTATGCCACCGCCGTCATCTTTTTGGAATTTTTCGCGTGGGGCCTTGTCACCACCATCCTCCCAGAGGTGTGATGTACCCCCCCATTCCCGCCTTGCCTCGCCACACCGCGCATTCAACATCTCACCTTTTGCAACCCAATGCAACCGCAGACCATCGAGGCTTTCTTCGGCGTTGACCGCATGTGGCTTGTTCTGGGCCTCACGCAAGGTCTCAAAGGCTTTCTATCCTTCCTGAGCGCGCCCCTGCTCGGTGCCATGTCCGACCGCTACGGCCGCAAGCTGTTTCTTCTCATCACAGTAGCCTGTACTTGCATACCCTTGCCATTCCTCCTCTTCAACAACCTGTGGTGGCATGTCATTGCCGTGGCCGTCTCTGGCGCCTTTGCCGTTACGTTCTCCATTGTGTTTGCTTACGTCTCCGATGTCACCTCGGATGAAGAGCGCAGTGCGGCCTTTGGACAGGTGATCAACTGCCCGGTGTCTGTGCAGTCTTTATGCTTGTACCGGTGGCTCATTTGATTGCCTTTTTTTCGCACCCTCAGGTCTCAGCCACCTTCGCAGCCTCCCTCGTTGTCAGCCCAGCGCTGGGCAGCGTCATTGTTGCTTCGTACGGAAGTGGGTCTGTGTTTTTCATCAGCTCCCTGATTGCAGCTCTGGATGTTGCCTTTATTTTCTTCTTTCTCCCCGAGGTATGCTTCAAATCGGTTGCCAATACCGCCACTGCACCCCACGCCCCCATTTGCACTCGTCCAGGCCAACAACAGCCATCCGAGAGGCCCGCACAGGTTGCCCTGGGCTCATGCCTTGATTGTTTTCCAATGCCTTCACAGAGCTTGTACATTGAGTCCGATGACGCTCCGGGCACAGGCGTAGCCACAGCTAGCAAAAGCAAGCTAAAAGACATTGATTGGACCGGCATTAACCCTCTACAGTCCATCAAGGTGCCGTGGCACAAAGCTTTTTTGTTTCGCTTGAGTTTTAATCCCTAACCTTCCCGCGCCGGGCACTGTCTGAAGCGCAACCGCGCTTATGCGAGGGTGTTTTTGCTTCGTTGTGCTCGTTAGACCATCTTCAGTAACGCAGTCATGCTGCGATGGAGCGTCATTGTTTTCTTCAGCTACCTGCCCGAGGCAGGCCAATATCAATGTATGATGCTGTACCTACAGAATACAATGCATTTTACGAAACCCGAACTTGCGGGCTACATTGCAGCGGTTGGCGTTCTTTCCATTATAGCACAAACGTAAGTGTTGTGCACTAGCCGCGTTTTCAAGCATGCTACACGAGATGGGAGCTTGCCCTCCTATTCTGCGGCTATTGGCCTCATCTGTCGCGCGGTGTCTGCCGTGTTTAGGTCGATGATGTCTTTCATGACAGAGCGGCTGCATCCCAAAACTGTCATTATGATTGGGCTGATCCTACAAGCCACTCAGCTCGGGCTCTATGGCATTTGCTCTTCAAAGTCCATGATGTTTGTTATTGGTGTCCTGGTGGCCGCCAGTTCCATCACATACCCGGCGATCAGCGCATTCTTGTCCCAGTCTGCAACGTCGGAACAGCAGGGCGCGGTTCAGGGTATGGTGACGGGCATTCGAAGTCTCTGTACTGGGTTGGGCCCCGCGCTCTTTGGCTTGCTCTTTCAAATCGCCCAGATCCCACTCAAAGACAACAGCCCCAAAACCCTGGTCGCAGTTCAAACCAACTTTCCAGGTTTGTGCATGCTCCCGTGGACAGAGCACGACCCTGGCTCACCTTGTCGTGCGAGTGCAGTGTGGTTGGTCACTTCCCACTGTTATCAAATCATATACCTGTGTTTCGTAGGGGCACCCTTTCTAGTTGGAACAGGCTCAGTGTTTATTGCCATCATGTTTGCAATCAATGCGCCAGGTACAGTTGGCATCCGTGCTTGCATTGTTGCCGTTTGTATATTCTCACTTGAGCCCCTTGCCCCTTTGCTGACTTTTACTCGCAGAAAAATTTTCGCGACGCTCTGCTTCTCAGGATCCCCTCTCACCCCGCGGGCTTCGGGCGCGAGAGCTATTGGAGGGCACCGCCACTGAACAGCCTCCTGCCGATGTAATCCTTGAGACTCGAGCCTAAGGCTAGAGACTGATCACGACCATTGTAATCGAGAGAAAAACCGAAAGAGAGCAGACTGGTTTGCGACTGCATGACGCTGTGCGCCGCCCCCGACAGCTTGACACAACCCAGCAACTCGGCTACTGCGACAGTGAGTGCGTCCAAGAACGAGTCCATTCATGGTCGAGTTGAACGTTTTGCATCAATTGTGTCCACTGAGCAACGTTAAGAAGAAAATTCAATAAAAGTGTGTTCTCGGAGGAAGCAGGAGCCGAGAAACAAGCCACCAAGGAGGAGGTGGGGTGGGGGCAAGGGATTCCGCCTTTAGTTTTCATAGTTTACGGCAAAGAGGACCTCACCGCAAACCCGCCCAGCCATTAAAGCCTGCACACGTTCCACTTGCGGTTTCTACACACCAAGCCCACGTGTAAGTGGCTTCGAAACCAATCAAAAGCGACAAGGTTGCCCGCGTTGCACACATACCAGTTCCAAAGGCACCTGGCCCGTTAGCATGAGGCGCTTGGACTCACGTCGACCTATAGACGAATACAGCCACCACCATTACAACCAACCCTCATCAAGCCTGGCCTCGAGCCAGCCACGTGCAGAAGGTGCCAGGACAGCCAATGAGGTCAGCAGACCTGCCGAGCTGATCTTGATGACGCGCTCGTAGGAACAGTTGAGGCCGTGCAGACCAATGCCATGCATGCTTGACATCCAGCGCTGCAGCGAGTAAAGCATCATGGGCGTGAGCATTGTCGGGGGGTGGCGCTGATGGTTGAATCGATCACAGCGCGAGTCGAGGTGTTGTTACGTACAGCGATGCTGTCACACAGTTCCATGATGGCATCCTCATCCAGCGAGGCCAAGTCAGGAACGCCTAGCGACCAGGCACCAAGCATTGTACACATGAGTGCGAATCATGCGTTGCATCGATGCCGTTGTCGAGGAGGTGACAACAAGAATGGTCAAGGTCTTACCAGGTTTGGGACCAATGGTATGAGGGGTTCGAGTCTCAAGCTGAAAGAAGAAGTCCGCACAAACAAGGTAAGGGTCCAGTACAAGCCAAAAATTCAAACCCCCCCCGCCAAAAAAAAGAAAAACCCCAAGAAGAAGAAGAAAAAAAAAAAAAAGAATACCCAAACCAAATCAAAATACTCAAGTAACAAACAAACAAACAAACCAACAACCAAAACGTCAGAGCATGGCCCTGGCTTGTTCGTATGCTCAAAGCATCTTTGAAGCTAGGGGGCAAACCTGAATAGCTCCGCCGTCCAGAAGGTTGTTGATGGATGTAATCAGATTGATATCATCGCGATGGCCTCGCCATTTGATGGTACCGTTGTGAATGACCACTGCCATGGGTACGGCTGTGCGGTTTCGACGCAGGGTGAGTCGAAGCAGTGACGGCGCGGGTGACGCACACGAAAAAGGGCAAGCGTACTCACAGTCAATCATGTAGGTACGAGCATTCTCCTCGGCGTTGACGTGCAGAGGCATGATGACTTCTGAGCTGACCTGGACACCAGAAAAGAAGAAAGGATCAAGCACGGACATAACGCGGACGTGAGCGGTCAGAAAGAATACTCAAACCACGCTTTAGCATCGATCTATCTGTCCACCAAAGGCGATCGTCCAAACAGAAATGCGATGCAAACGACCATGCCATAATTTGCACAGCGCTGTAGACACCGCAGCATACCTGAAGTTGCAAAAAGGCCGATTGGGCAGAAGCAAAATCATCATCCAAATTGCAGGCCAGGACGGTGACGCGGTCGCCCCATTCAGCTTGACGATGCTGCACGGCGGCAGCATCTTGCTGGACCATCTGCAAGCTGGGCGGCGCAAACGCAGCCCAGTACTCCAGCACAACCACCTAGCACACCGGGACCGGAAAAGGGCAAGCACATATTGAGATGGCAACGACAGTGGTCGGGTGCGCGAAGTGAGCGAAGAATGGAGGCAAGACAGGAGGACAGGGGAGATGGGTTAACCTGGTGGTTGGCGATAATGTCAGCCACGTCGAGTTGGCGGTTGCTGATCAGGTGCTTGCCATATGGAGCAACAGCCTTGTCACCCACAGAGGGGGCAATGTTCAGATTGACCAGCACGTTGTCCTGGTTTTATGGTGCCCGCACAAGGAGCGGCAGGAGTGGCAGATATGGATGAGATACTTTGAAATGACGAGTCTGGGTGCAACGGGGGCTGGTTGGTTGGGTGCGACGCAGGCGACGGACATGTTTGGAAAGAGCGCCGACAACGGCTTCAGCCTGACGCGGATATTGCGGGGATACGGTGCCAGATACAAAGACAATGGCATCTTGTTCCACGCTGCGGCGCGTTGAGCAAGCATTGAGCAAGGGTTCACGGGTGAGGCAGCGATGGGTGGGGCAAGGAGCGTCATCACATCCGACACGCGGCTGGATGCACTTAAACGTACTCGTCGCTGCCGGCCGTAAAAGTGATGCTTTCAGATGCCGTGGCCAGTACGCTGGGCAAGTGCAACTCCTGCCGTATTCCAATTCAGAACAATGCACGGAAGCATGAGGGAAAGGGAGAGGGCAAGAAAAGTTGAACTGGCCTCGCATAGGCTGGGACAAAGCACACACCTGAAACATGTTCTCAAGGCTCAGGAGGAGACCCTCATCAAGCTATTGGATGGGAATCAAGACATGAAGGACGTCATGAGTCGTTGGATCAGCAGCAAGACATGGATGACAATGGTCTTCCACACTGGGCCTCGATGCAGCGAGGCGGCAGGAGAGGGCCAGGTACAATGCCCGTCTGTGCGCCGAGTCAAGACGCACCGCTTCGACATCCTCCCACTCTTCGTCACCATCGCTGTTGTTGAGGACATCATCCTCGTGGGATGCAGACGAGTCGTAGTGATCGCGAGTATCATCCATGGTGTGCGTTGCGGGAGAAGTTGAGGGTTGCGGGGCGGCAGCAGCAGCAGCAGCTACCAGGGCACGATGTGTGGGGGATTGAGAAGCGGGGCGCGGGGTGGGGGCCACAATCACAGGCTGAGGTCGTGAAGCTGCCTGGGATTGCTGTTGCTGAGGCTGAACTGGGGCTGGGGCTGCAGCAGAAGCCGACGTGGAAGGGGCTGAGGCAAGGGGGGCCGAGGTAGCCGATCGAGGAGCAAGCCAAGTCCGGTAGGCTGCAACGCCAACACCAAGACCCAGACCGACGGCCACGAGTTGCCAGACACGCTCGCGCGACAACCAGCTTGTCGCGTCAAGGCCTTCCGAATGCACTGGGACTGCCATTGGAGGCAGGCCTCTACTCACTCACGCCGATGGAAAATCAAGGCTCACTCACGCCCTAAAGAGATGAGCCGGTCCAGGAAGGAGTGAGCCAGGAGGCGCCGAGCGAGTTCAAAGACAAACCAGCCGGGCAAGAAAAGCACCTGAGCACTGACCAGATAAGGCTTAAAAAGCCAGGATGTAGCAGTAGTAAGCAGCAGCAGCAGCAGTTAGCAGCAGCAGCAGGGGAACTGGACGCGCTGCCCTTTTTTAAACCAAAAAAAATGCTAAAAAGCGAGAGAGAGAGAGAGAGAGAGAGAGAGAGAGAGACCACGTTGAGCTGATGACAAAACTTCGAAGAACATGGTCGAAATAATTTCAGAATGGTTGAAATCGTTTCATCCAAGAGAGAGAGAGAGAGAGAGAGAGAAAAAAAAAGAAAGAAAGAGCAAAGACACAAAGGAAAAGCATAACTACCACATGTGAGAGAGAGATTTAGAGAGTTTTAGAGCGAGAGGGTTTTAGAGAGATTTGGCGGCTTCTTTTTCCTCTGCCTGAGCGTTGGTAGCTAGAGGGAGGAGGAGGAGGGAAGGGGGGCGTTCTTGATTGGAGCTTGGCTTGGCGTTGTGACTTTTGCTAGGTAGCAGTGTGCTGTTGGCTGCAGTTGTACAGCCATGGATGCCAAGAGCCACTACGTGCACCAGGTGCGTCGTGTGATGTGCGGCAGCCTCGTCTCGTGGGCAAGTTTCTCACCTGTGTCTGTGGTGTTGTGATGGCGGGGGGAGCAGGCCCATCATGGTCGCACGTATCAAGAGGCCCACAAATCCCGGCAGGAAGCTGTCACAAAGCCGCTGCGTGAATATCACAATGATGTCAAGAATCGCTTGATCCATCGCTTCTCGCGGGAGGTGGAGGATCACCTTGATCTCGCCTGTGGCCGGTACGTGGTCGCACAGGACCCCGCCTGCTGACGCAGCCTGCGAGCCCAAAGGCTACAACTGTTGACCATCAGTCAAATTTTTTGAAATGGCAGAGGTGGTGACGCCTGGAAATGGGTGGGCGCTCGAATCCACCATGTGCTTGGTGTTGACATTGCCCCCTCTCTACTGGATGATGCCCGCGAGCGCATCGACATTGTACGTACACTTGCCGGTGCAGTTCTCGACAGGGCTTGGTCTTGGTATCTTCATGCACCGCTTTTGTCCGTTTGCCCACATCGCATTTGCCTTTTGGGCGCCGCAGATTCGCCAAAAAAAGCCAGATCATGACTTGACTGCCGAGTTCATGGAGTCGGATGGTGCGCAAACTCAATCTGACGTCGCTCCCTGTGCTTGCGTGCTGCCTATGACTAACCGTGCTCTTCCGTTTCCCCAATGTAGCGCTCGGCAAGCACGACATTGAATGGGGCCAAACCTTTGATACGGTCTCCTGCATGTTTGCCGGTGCGACCCCAACTGCTGCGCCTTGCGTAATCAAAGCACATCGAGTCACATTGATGCTGCCTCTTCTCATCCGCCTCCTTTGCTTCTCAACAGCACATTATCTCTTCGAGTCAAAAGAATCAGCCAATCAGTTTTTTGAGAACGCGGCCGCTGCGCTCAAGGAAGGGGGTTATTTCTATGGCACAACCATTTGTGCGAAGCGCGTATTGGCATTGTTGGGCAAAGAGGTGCGTGCGTAACTGCTGCAGACCAACTCGGCTTTGGCCGACATGACACGCAAGCCAGGCCATCGTGTGGTCGATGCGTGATGCTCACATTCTTGTGGACTGCGTAGAAGGAATACCGCAACAGCGTGCTACTCATCAAGGCGCTATGGGACCAGCCGTCAAAGTTTGGATCTGGCTATACCTTTGCTCTCGCCAATACGGTAGGTGGTCTTTGCCCCTTTTTTTCAATTTTTTTTTACAGTTTTACTCCCTCCTTTTTCTCTTTCGCGCAAGCAAGTGAGCCTCATATCCCACCCGAGGGAATCGATCACGTCAGTCTCTCATGTTATCCTGTTTACTTTATGTCTACAACAGGTAACAAACCATAGTGACGAGGCGGATGACGTGGAGGGCGGCGCGACCGAGTATCTGACCTTCTTCAGCGTGTTCACCAAGCTGGCGGAGCGCCACGGCCTGTATCCCGTGAGGGACCTGAACTGGTCCTTTGGTCGCAATAAGCGATCGAGGCGCGACACTCTGTTTGAGCGCGAGCCCGCTGATCATCAGGAGGCCTTTCGCTACTTTCAGCCTCAATTTTGTGCACACCCAAACTCACAGGAACAAGGCGATGCAGCAGAGGCTGACAACGGCCTTCTCTCCGACCTGGAAAAGGCCAGCCGCTTGTACGCTGCCTTTGTTTTCCAAAAGGTATGGTTTGTCGCTGTCATCTTCTCCTCATCCAATTGCTTGCAAACGGAGGGTGCTGTTTCTTCTCACGTAACAAGTCCGAAATGTGTAGGACACGTCACGCATGAAGCGGTCGGCCAGCGATGACGGGCAACCTGTAGCCCAACGGGCCAAGCTTAACGCTTAGCCACTCAGCATGCGACGTGAATTTGAGCTCATTCATCTGTAGCCATATCAACTTGACCGAAACCAAAAGTGCCATCCACTTCGAGTGTTGAATAGTATTCATTTCCTCAGCTGGATCTGATTGGCAAATTGACGCTTAGTTGCAGCCGATGATAAGTGCTTTGATGGGCTTTAATTGGGTCCTTACGCGCCAGAGCCAACACCTCCCATTGCGAGCAGAGACCAAGGTGAAGAGTTGCAGTTTTTTTGGCACAAGCCAACGCAATGGGTTGCGCAGCAGGCTTGATGATTTTGGGTTCAAGCCAGGACAGTGAGCAACTGGCCCAATTCATACTCCAGTCCAACATAGAGAGAGAGGGAGTATGAGTTTGAGTTTGATAAAATTTGAGAGGCGCTGGTGGGGCGAATCGGTCAGCTGCCTCCTGGCTGAGGGTCGCCTAGCTGACCTGCTGCTTGCTCTGGCATGGGGTGACGGTGGGGTTGGTGGAAGTTGATGGTTCTTCTGTTTTGTAAACGGATGTGACGGGTAATTTGTTCATCAACGCATCGCTGCGAGCAGGCACACGCGTTTTTCTAGACGAGAGAGTTTGAGAGAGCGAGCATGCCGCTTGCTACTTTTTCGGTCAGGAAAAAGGATATAACTCACGTTCAATTGCGAAATACAAAAGGCCCAACGATATAAAATGACCAGATAGCACACAACGGATACTCTTTGCCTTGTGGCGAAAAGAGACAAAACCAGCGACAGCTACTCGCCAGAAGCAAGAAAAGCAAACAAAAACAAAATAACAGCACCAACCAACCGCTTACATGGGTTGAATGTGACGGACAGGGACTGAAGGCCGCAGAGCGTGGGGTAGATTACGCGGCCTACCAGTCCATGCCGCCCTTGGTCACAGACTCATAGGTGGGGCTGTTTTCCGAGTAAAACTGAGAGTACCAGCGGCGGTGCTTGGCGATGAGAGCATCT